>NW_025783683.1:0-19994 GCF_021130785.1 Homalodisca vitripennis
ATACTCTTAATGTAATATTTCAAGTTTTATATACAAGTAACATTAGATTATTAGAAAAGTGACAGTCAATTTTAGAAAACTACGCGACATTGCATTTGTGAAGAATGATGACCATGTTTTTTTCATGACTTTCAACAGTGTTGGACTCGTGCGGAAAAACCCTTAATTTGAAATTTTTTGGGAAAGAAACAACTGTAACTGTGAGAGGAGCAAATTGGCTCTCTGATACAGGAGGATGTTTTGTATATGATTCTCTTATCATATGCCACAAAAGTTTTTCTTTGACAAACTCCTTATAGGATTTATTATTTGCCCTCAAGGCGGATGATTGGTCATTTGAGGGGAAGCGAACCTCTTTCCACCACAAGCGGAGCTTCCGAATGGTACCCAGACGGCTCCTAAACAAAAAGCGGCACAGGGCGCTGGTAATTCTGAGGAGTGAGACCATGTAGGGATCTGGTGGTTCCTAATGAGGTCGTCCAGTATGGTATTACAGTCACCTTCCTCCAAGAGTGGCCTCCGGACCTTCTCTCATTCAACAGATCAATTGTCTTTTTCCAAGGTCATTGGTCTCATTAGCGTGCCATTGGACACCTGAAGGAAGCATCTACACAGAGTTTGTATCCTTCAGGTAGGATCCGGCTCTGTGGAATGGTGTAAGTGAGCTAGGAAGGAGAACTGCTGAGCACCCTGGCACTTTGATTGCCCAGCAATAGCAAGAGAGCGTGTTAATGCCATCTTCTGGTAGCTTGAACAGGGGTGGCGGAGTTTTACCCCCCATGAGGTACATTGATAGGTTTGTTTTCCCTTCGGGACGTTTTGTTGAAACTGCTTGAAGTTGTAGACCCATGGTAGTCCTCATGTGTTGTGTTCCGGGTGTGCGCAAAAGGCCCTTTGAAGGCTTAAGGATTGCAATGGTCAGTAGGGCCGACCCAGAGAAAAAAAAAAAAAAAAATCTTCATGTTTTTCCCCTAATTTATTAGTTATAACTAATTTGATTGATCACTGTGATATATTAGATTCATATTTTAATTTAAAACCTATGAATTCTGTTATTGAGAACTATAGATATTCTTTATATAGTTGATAGTCCTAGGATTTGAGATGCGAATATTAGGTATCGATGGAATTACCAATTCATCGATTTAAAAAACCGGGGTCTCCGCTTAACGTACCCTACCCATCAAAAACTGATTGATTATGTACCTCAGTGGTTTTACCTTTAAAATTATTACTGATTAGACTGGTATGCCCAGACTGAGTCTAAAGCAATATCATGTGGGGTTTTATTGGAAACCACATAATATCGATCTAAAACTTACTATTACCATTGCCCAGGTTATTTCCAGAAAATGTAAACTTGTCCATTAACCTCTAGGAAAAATTGTTTAGAATAACAAACGTAATTATAAACACCGCGATGTTTGTAAATTTTAATATAGGAAAGTGAAGGATTCCTTGGGGAAAAACCAATCATAACCAAAGCCCTTAGACCTGCTATTGCCTTGATGTTGTCGTGAAGCTACCCCAGAGCGAGGCCATCAGGTGGAATTATTTGCGAATGTTATGTTATTGTATTTCGGAACAATACCTAATCGAGAGACTCAAGATAAAAAAGGATGCTTGCAGATACCTAGTGTGAAGACTATTGGTCACCCCGATCAAAAGGGCTTTTATTGCGATTCTCCGCCTCGCCATAAAGGGGGGTTTTCAAGTGTTAAAAAACAATATAGATAGTAACCACTACTATGAGTATAGAACAAACAAGCAAATGGCTGTACAAGAACTGACATTTACACACCCCCCATTTGCTCACCCAAATGTCCATGCATCCGCACATCTCAAACACGTCCCTCGTACCCCAGTAAGCCTCCAAAAAAATAGCACATACCTTACAAAACATCCCCACACTACCCACACGCCACACCACTAAACCAACAAAACCCCCTCCCTTCATGAATATAAACCCCCCGAGAACTCCACCAACAAAGTTATGAATATTATCTAATTGAGTGTTACCGTACTCAATACAAAGTTATTATATTGTCTCCAGTTTTGTTGTAAATGCACAATCCCAAATGAATCCGAAATACACACATCCCCACCTCTGATGCCCACACCATATGCCCTAACCACAATATCAGTAAACACCCCCAAACAATCAACAAACTCCGAACAGGTACCACTTAAACGCTCAGCGAGGTAGCCGCCGTAATACCACACAATTCCGGATTGTCTCAGACCCGCGCAAGTAGCAAAAACACCCAACCCTCTGAATATGAATATTCACCTCAGCTACTGGAGATCTCCACGTTAACCTAATTAACATATACAGTTTAAGTGGGTGTGGATGAACTCAGATGAGAATGATTTACTGAGGTTGAAACCTTAAATACTAGAGCAATTTGCTTGGAATCAACCGCCCATATTTATATTTTACATTTTGCTAAATAAAGACATATATTTATTACTTACCAAAAGAGGTCCGTAAATATACTAAACTAGACGTTTTCAAACCCGAGCGAATTGAATTGAATTGAAATTTATACCAATTGTGATGTAATCGTAGCAAGGGCGGTTATAAAGATAAAATTATAACTAAAATTCAACTTCTATAAATCATTACCACCTCAAAATTTTGAACACTAAGTTTATTTATCATAACACGAGTCGTAAAAACGCGTTATTTACCGAGGATGGCAGTCGAGATTAATTGGCAGGCTTAATATCGTGTGCAGATTATTGGCAGGGCTATATCGTGTGCAGATATTGGCAGGGGGGGGGTCTTATTAATCGTGTGTGCAGATAATGGCAGGCTTATATCGTGTGGCAGATATGTTGGACAATAGGCATATAAATCCGTGACGCAGATATTGACAGTTTTATAGAGTTGGTGCCGCATATTGACAGGCTTAATATCGTGGTGGCAGTAATAATGGCCAGGAGGCCTTTATATCGGATGTTGCAGCTATTTCCCAGGTGAATATCAAGAGTAGTGGCGATGAATAATTGAGCGAGGCAAAAAACGGGAAGTGTCAGAAATTGGCTATTGCGATAAATCGTGTTGCCAGATAATAGTCGACAGGTTTTTATAGTGTGCGTGTTGCAGATATTGGCAGGCTTATAGCGTGTGCAGATATTTGGCAGGCTAGCCTGTGCTGAGTACACGCGTGAGAGCCGAACCCCACGATATAGGCAGTCAACAACGTGTGCAAATATTGGCAGGCTTAAAGCGTGGGGCAGATAATGGCAGAAAAACTATCAAGTATACAGGATAATTGTACTATTGAGGGTTATATTTATGTGTCTGTATATAGAAGTGTCATTAAGAGTTATGTACGTTAACAAAAATGTGAACAAATTAATCCTATCATATCTTTATGCAAAAGTCAAATAAAAAGTTAGAAATTATTAACCTTTTTTTGAGTGTATCAAATTGAATTAAAAATTCATCATCGTACAATAAAATAACCAATATTTCAAATGCAAACAAACACATGCTTCAGTATTCCAATTTTTCACTTCACTAGATTTAGGAATAAAATCCTTTTTGCGAAAATTTCTATTTAAATGTGATTTTTAATTCATACAAATTAATTTAATTAAATAATCAAAACACAAGTTCTAAAATTTATGTGTTGTTGAATTGTTCACTTAAAACTTATCAACCAAAAGAGATAAAAACAATTGTTATAACATTATTTAGCTGGGTTTTTAGAAACCATATATACACCTTCTACTACTCTTGGTTATATATTACTGCCAGCAACAGGTCCACAATCCCATATACACAATAGGTGCTGCTACAAATACTGGACACCCGATTCCACATATTATCAGAATTAGACTACCCAACAACGTAAGGTGCATGATCAGCACCTCAAAAGGAATTCATGAACCTTTATTTTGTGCATCAGAAAACTACCATTGAGACCTAAAAAAAATAGCGTTGTAATTTCTTAATTTAAGAGTTTGTGGTTATTCTCGAGTGCGTTTCCATCTAGGTGGCTCAAGAATGATGAGCCACCCAATACGACATTATTTTAGATACCAATCTACTAAGCAAACAGGAGGGGTTGTAGCAACCAAGTTATTCTCGTACCATCATACTGTTAAAGCAATAATGTGGTTGGACCGTGTAAGAATAAACCGAGTTTCCACAATGTCGAGTTTCAACGTCCGAATCACGACAATCACCCAAGACAAAAACTCTATGCCAAAGCATCTATACCCTGTTCTTACACCATATATTTAGTAATAGACCTAGGTTTGTCCTGTATATGTTGACACAAACCTGTAAAGAGAGGTTCATTTTAAAAAGCTTCTACGTATGGCCTGTGACTTGTTTATTGGGATCTTTATTATATGAACGTTGATTCTCTGATTTCCTGGAGTCCAAGCTATTTTGAAACCTCACATTCCAGATGCCAGCTCACAGGAGGAATGTGAACAGAAGCTTGAGAACTCAAACATCTCACATTGAATTCAAACCCTTGTCTTCAATCAATTAGTTTGAGATTAGAAAAATAGTTGCTAATAACTCCTAAAATACACTTGCTACCAAAGCCATTGAAGTTAATCTCCTGTAGGTCTGTCTACTTCAATAGAGCTTTTGGAAGAAAAACATTTTGTAGTAATGCGTACAAAGAAACCTAAATTATCAAAACAGAATTAGTAGGTTTTCTAAATAAATCCAATGCTGAATCACAGCAATTGTTTTTGAGAAGTAAGATGCTGGGAAATGGAGTCAAGATGGAATGTACAGACAACATGAGAGCGTCGTAAATTAAAACCTTGTCACTGTTGTATTGTGTGATAACATAACACAATCATAGTTATAGTCATATTTGCTATTGATAAAAAACAATATTTTTTACAGGAAAAATGTAACACAAGCAACAAAATACTTTAAAAAAAAAACTGTAAATAATATATATGATAAAAACATATCAAAAACAATCAAACACCTACAGATCATTCAAAAAGTCCCTGAGTACAAGGATATTCACCATAGGATTAAAATTAATTGTAAACACTTCTAAACATAAGTGTGTCCAGTTGAAAGGATTTAATTTAAGCGGTCAGAAGGCAATTAAAAAAGCTTCTCTGAATTGAACAGGACCTTGTTTTTTGGCTAGAGGATTTCTGTGCGAGGTAATTATAATACTTGTAACTATCTCAGTCGGGTAGGTCCATTTAGAAATAAAGGAAACGGTGAAGGTTTTTCTACTACATCACAATGTAATATTTTATTTACCTTTTAACTGGGAGTTTTTTTTTTTTATCTTAAGTTAAATTGTTTCTTTTAATTTTTTATTTGAATTTGGTTTTGTTTACCCAGTACTGAATGACTTACAATATAAAATGAGATAGTTTGTCTATGGCAAATCGCATCCCGATAGTGGTGCACCTTTGTCAGGGTTTCTAGATCAGTATATCAAAAACATAGTTTTTTATTCTGAAAAATTAAAGCATATGTAGAATGCGAGTAATACAGTATAGTATTATTGTCACTGGTACATGAAGTATAATATTTATTGTTTTTTGGTTCGTGTATTTAAAAGAAATGATAGTACATTGGTGGTATTATCTGGAGGCCACAATTTTTTCCTTACTGGGGACATTACTGTGATAATAACAGACTTTACTTTGACCTATTCTGGTGAAAAATTGACATGTCAATAATAACAATCAGGTAATTGTTTTTCTTGCTTTCCCCGAAACGGAATCGATGTCAGCTGCTGAAGTACGGCTACTCTATTTTTATCTACTATTTGGTTGTTGGGCTATACATACGAGTGCATAAAAAAAATATAAAAGGTCGAACAAAAACACGGGTCACTATCACGTGATCAGAGCATGAATCTTGGGTTATACAATTTTTCAAACCAGAAGTGTAGTAGTGGTGGGCCCCACCAACAAGGTCTGTGTTACTAATGGACCAGTGCTGCTAATCAGTACTTACTCGACCACAGAATCACATGCCCAGGATCATTTCCAACGGGGTGTTCAGGCGTATGGACTAAGTATGGAACGATAAGGCTACCATGATCTGTAGGTTGGGGAAAGTACCCAATCTAGAAAATTCCCCTGGCCATTAGTGTAAGCCTTTCGCACAGTTCCTCAATACCCCCCGCACTTCTGGCGAAAAATGTAGAACATCCCACGAGACAGTAAACAACAAAAAATTTCAAGCTTCACAGATCACAAGTGAGTCGCTTGTTAAAGGTGTATCTTTAAAACTTGTGGTACTATAAGTAAAAAACATGTATGAATAATCTATTTCTAAATTTACTCTGGATAACGCATTAATAATAAGAAGTAGATGGGGACATAGTGGTCCGACATTGCCATGCTTTTCGGGAGTCAGTAAACAAGAATTTAATTGTCATAATGACAAGTATTTTCCACAGTAAGATCAAATAAAGTCTAGTTCTTTCCTATAAAGTAGTTTTACCCAATAATACCATTGTCAAAATGACTTATTAAAAAAAATATTTTTCAGAAAAGAAGCGTTTAATGATTGCTGGCACGCCAGACTAGGAATTCAACATGATGGACTTTAAACCAGACTTGTGCTGTGTACAGAATTTGAGAAAGGCAAAAGGAACTTGGATTTATTTTGGAATGAAATGAGAGTTTAAAAGGTTAGAAATAAATTTATAAATAGTTATATAGCTTTCTTTACTAAGACAAATTATAGGTCCCATATTTAAATTGCAAAAATTAAGCCACGGCCAAAAAAAATATTCGAGTGAGAAAAAGTGAGCCTAATGGTTCAAAGTTATTAAACTGCTGATTATGGTAATGAAGACTTTAGATCTGGTGTAGTCCACAAAAAAATAACCGGAAAACTACACCTAAGAGCCATACACCTTAAAAAATAAAAAGAATTCCCAAATACCAAAACCCAATTTTTTAAGAAAATAAAATCTTATGAACAAAAGAATGTAAGGAAAAACTAACAAATAAACTGTGAGTACTTGTGGTGTGGGTACATCTCAAAAACACATGGTCAGGATGCAAGTGCATGCTTCGACGTGCACGTCTTGTCGCACAATAAAGCCCTACATCACGATAATAATACATAAACTACACTGTACATTTGATTAAAAATATTCATTAACATCAAACTTGAAAAGATAAATACGTTGATCGAAAATGGAAGGGCGAATAAACATCTACCTTACGGAAAGCTACAGGCAGACTGAGCGCGCGTGAGTAGACTGCGTTGGCTCCAGCTGGATGACTATGAACAACCGGGTCCGCCCGCCCATTTTGGTCGCTCTGACAACAAGAAGCCGTGAACTTCAAAATAGAACATACAAACGGTTGTCCCCTTATTTAAATTAAACCCTTTGTTTAAAATCAGTTTTTACTAATTTTGTGTTACCCCCCCAAAAATGCTTTTGAAATAATATATTTTTTTTTGAAATTGGATTTTGCGTCAGTTGGAAACGTCGTTGGGCATTTTAGCGCTAGTTTTGGGGCATGACTGTCCTAGTAAAAGTCGGGTCATTTGCCTCGGGAAAGGGTTAAAGTTATGTTACCTAAGAAACTATAACATATATATCCTTACAAATCTCTATAATAAATTTTACCTTTTTTAAAACCTCATCCTCAATTTCTAAACACGTTATAATTCATTTCAAAGGTTGTTAAGTAAAATGGTACGTTATTAAACAGTAGGTAACAAAATAAATTAACTTGGTGCTGTTTACTTGTTGGCTGATTCATGAGAAACTTCTGCAGGCTTCTGTCTCTAAATGGAACTTCATATCATTCAGTTGTAATATCATCCTGGGGTGTAAGACTTTAAGATTATTAAAATAATTTTTGACCTAACATATTATAATGATGAAGCATAAGTGGTTGTATCTACGGCTCAAAAGGGACTTTATATCATCATTTTTAATTACTCTCAGATGTTAAGTGACGTTCAATGATTTATGTTAATTTTTTGTTTACCAGTATTTTTAGAATCGTCCTCTTTATCTAATCAAGAATTAATTTGAGTGTAAATGTGGCCTGGTATGAAAGTAACTACCATATCAACTAACTTCTCAACTAACAAATTAAGAAAGAGGTCAAAATCTTTAATCTGTAGTCTAAAAAAGTAAGATCAACTACTGTGCGTGGAAAGAATACTACAATTGTAAAACACTGTGCTGAAAAATAAATCCCACTCCTCACCACAATTTTCTAATCAATACATCATTTGCTAATGGTTACTTTTCCCTTTCTGACTGAATAAATCTCTCAAATATACCACAACATGGAAAGATTACTGACCAACAAGTCACTGATCTTCAAAATTTTCTGAAATTATTTAGACATTAGTTTTAACAAGATTACTGTGACCATCCAAATTGAACATAACTTAATTTCTGACTCCGAGCATGGTTTTAAGAAACAGATCAACAACCACGGCTATCATTCAGCTTAGTCCTAGACCGCAACATTGATTGGCTAAAAAATATTACAGCTTTAATTTTCTCAAACTGTAGCATGGCTTTTGACTTGCTTGGGGTCTTGACGTCCCAAGAAAATTAGCATCTTTAGGATATGTTCACGCAAAAGTATTTGTTTGCAAGCAAAGATGATTGAATGTTTTTTGAGCAAACATAGTATACTGCAAAAGTCTGGACTTACAACCACATATCAAGAGTGCAAATCCCACAGCCAATCACAAGAGGAGTTTCCCCAGGGATCTGTGCCTGGTCCCTGTATTAAATTTATAATGTATACATTATAGTAGTAATATTTATAATGTATACATGTTATAAGTAGTAATATTTATAATGATTTACTAATGATGTTTCCCTCTTTCATACATGAACAATGAGCACTCAACTGCATAATGTATGCAGATGACACATACCCTTCTAGATAAAATAGCAACTTAGCAGAAGAATATTATTCTAACTTCATTGACGATCACTAACAGAATACCTACACTTACAGTATAAATAATGACCCAGCACTAAACCTTGAGAAAACACAGCAGGTACACACTTCCACAAAAGAAAAGTACCATGTATGTAACCAAGATTATCCGTGGTTAACCAGATTGAAATGGTTACTCTTATACGTGTAAATCTTATCGATGAACGAGCATGTAAACCATCCTGAAAAAAGATCATGCTCTGGCATCTTATGTTGTTAAAAAAACAACTGAAATTGTTTTTGGAACTCAGTGAAGCTGTGAAAAAAGTTTTATTGTGCATTAGTTGATTTACCATATGAGATATGGATTTTTGTAGTTTGGTGGTAACTCTTTGGAAACTTTCAAAAGCATTAATCAAATCTGACAATCTTAAGCTGGCCTAGATCGCTCTTCAAGGATGTTGGCAAGCTATCTTGCATTGTCGACAGTCAAATGGCCTACAAACAAATGGTGATATCTACAACAATCACACTCTCGGCCACTTCTCCAGATAAACGTCTTTTACCTCAACATGTGGAACCGTACTGTATTGGGGAATAAAAACCTTTCATACATAGGGCCGAAAACTCAAAAAATGTGCTAACAGTCCAACGTTCACGAACTTATCTAGTAAATAGACTCAGTAGAGAACTGAAATTTTCTATTGACAAGACCAGTATACACTCCGGGAAGAGTTCCTGACAACAACCAAGTAGTAGATAGTCAACTTAAATTTTGTTTGAGTTTTTATGAGCAATATTACTGTACTTGAGTGTTCATGTAAATAATAAAAATGTATATATGATAAACAAATTTAAAATTATGAATCTTAAATTATTCTAATATATTAATTTTAGCAGTTAACAGCCGGCTCTTATGAAAGAACTTAAAAGTTTGATTACATAACAATAATGTCAAAACATCAAAACACTTTTTAAATCCTTAGTTTTGTGTTCTAGAGATAAAAGGAGATCCAGATTGTTAATATAATATAAAATTAAATACGGATCCCAAACGCTTAGTTAGTTTTTTTTGGTGCAAAAAGCTTGTATTGTAAATATTTACATGAGATTATACATAACATTTTGAGATTTCTTAAAAACTACTAACAATATAAGAAAAGAAACTCAAAAATTCGAGATGAATATGTATTAAAATTTATATATTAAATTATTATGTTATTAAAAGCATATCAATTATATTTTATAAAATGAATAAATTTTTCCTCATAACTCAACCATCAAAAATAAAGCCATTAAAGTGTCTGGAGGATTAACAATATTCCTTATGGGGTTTTAATAATCAGGATGAAAACCACTACATCTATCTCTAAATTTCAATAAACATGTCTGAAACAGGTGTGTGCTCCATTTGCTCAAGTTGTAAACCTGAACATGGTGAACCTGAACCGGCAAACCAAGATGTACAGCCCTAGGGAATGGCTTCCAGTGTTCTCGATATCTCCAGTGAAGGAACAGACTGTGGAAAGGAATAAGGACAATAGCCAACTTTCAATGTAATGTTTTTTATTAGATGGAAACTTAAAAATGCTTGTAAATAGTATAAATGAATGAATTTTAAAGTTTAAAGGTTATTGTAACAAAAAAATCTTTTCAATTCCAGTTAGTCCTAATAAATTAAATGTTTTTTAGTATAAATGAAATTAAAGTATACATTCAGTAATTAATTGTAATTTTTACCTTGTTAAACACCAGCTTTATTATATTTTGTAAATATTTTAGGGATTAAATTAAACATTTTATATAAAAATTCAAATTTTGTATGAAATGCTCTATCAAGAGTACCTAATTAGTACACATATAGCTAACAGAAAGTTACAAAACTAATTTTTAAACCTTTAAAGTAGTTTTCTGCTTAATTTACCAAGGTTTCCGGTTTAAATTGCTGTGATATTTTGACCTTGATGTACAGTATTATGTAACATATTAAAACTTCCTACTGTTATTCATACTTATTCCAGGTATTGATGTACAATAATTGTTTTCTGTTGCAGAATGAAGATAATGTGTTTCACCATGAGTTTGTAAATATCGCACATTAGAAAAATTGATGACGGAGCAGTAACATAACTTTGCTTTTACTTTCCCGTACTCTTATTCTGAACTCCAAAGAGAACCTGAATCTCATAGACAGTAAATTCCTAACAAGTAACATTAAACCACGTCAAGTAATAGTTTGTTACTGATTTTAGTGTACACTTCCTATCTGATCTAGTTTATTTTATAGTGTACGTGAGCTTAGCTAGTATCTGATGGTTTATCCATCGTAGATAGTAAAGGTTGCATTAACTCTTTTAGGACAGCCACATTGGAATTTTTTTTTTAACACATTCTTTTGAAAGGAATAATTTGTAAATGGCGATACTAACAAGTACAAAGGTGAAAGAAGTACTATACAAACGTTTTTATATTTATCAATTTTACGATAAAAAGGTATATACACAATTTTTTTTTACTTACTGTAAAATTGTCTTACCACATAACAATTTTCAATACTAATTTTAAATACGTTCAATAATAAAAAACTATTTTTTTTGTATTGTTGCTTTTTAATACTTACTATGTTTATTTTACGATTTACTATAAAAGAAAATATATTTTGTTGTAGGAAACATATCTAAATGCTGTTTTACAAATTCACTAAAATAAAATTTACCTTAAACATTGTTGTATTTGTTTCGAGAGTTTTATTCATATTTTGGGTCAATTAAATACAGTTTAAACAGATTACATTATAAATTAAATTGGTTATAGTTTTGTTTTGAATTCTTTCCATTTACAGTTATCTTGGTGTAGTTCATTCTGATCGAGAGGCACTAAAATTAACAGAACATGTATTTGAAGACACCATAATATCAAGAGTTTTAAGTTTCTGTGTATGTAATTTCAATAGTACATCACGTCTGTAATCTAAATTTTGTTAACCTAAATTTAGTTTTGAATAACATTTTGTTTATTGAAAAAACATGAATGAATTGATTTGTAATACATCTTTCATTTCCTTCTTACTTGATTATAATATTGTCATACATAGAGTTCGGTTTGTGTATAACTATTGTTTTAAAACTCCAATACAGATTGTTTTGTTGTAGTTTGTTAAGTAATCATCAATACTAGGCAATTCAGTGTTAAAAAAAATATTTACATTTTTAATTGACTGTGCTTAAATTTAAGATTGGAATTTTCAGCATTTTACATGATCTCAAAGATAAAGATGAATACAAATATTATTTCTTAAAACTTTAGATGATATACCTTATACAAGACATGAAAATCAAAGGGCCTAATATCGAACCTTTCATTATTCCAAAACTTTATATACATATTTTTTGTTGATGTTAACATACTTTGAGAATTTAATTTATTATGAAAATAAAAATATCTCTCCATATTTGTATATGTTACTTAAACATAATTCAAACAGTCTCATAATCTTCATTAGCATAAAGCTGCTGTTAGGGAGAATTTGGGTACTTCTTGTAGTAGTTCCATGTAGCTTTTATAAATTATTTAAGAACTATATTCAACCATGTGTTTTCTTCCTAGAGTTAGCATGATTCATATTTATACTGTCACAAAGGAGAAGGGAGACGCATTACCATATGGTTTTTTATGTTGCATTCATCTGAATGTGTAATGGAACTTGTTATAGAATAGAATTATATTTTATTGCCGTTGGACAATATATATTACATTGTATTGCAATAGTCAATAATACCAATTTTTTACGGTATTTATCTTAAAAAACTAAATTCCATTCACTCGACTTTCCATACAGATTGCACGTCAGGCACACATTCATACACATATCAAGATTCATAATTAGTGGGGATCAACCCCCAGGATTGCAACACTGCCGCGAATATCAATCCCAAGTGTGGCTCCATAAACTCGCCAACTGAGTAAAAAGCACAAGGACACCAGGTTGTGTTTTAAATTGGTTTTAAATTTTTTTGTTGGATTTGTTTCTAAATTTAGTGTTTCAGGGAGATTGTTAATGAATTTGATCCCAGCTTGAGAAGGGAGGCGTTCAAATGCTGCTGTTCTATGGCTGTCGGGCTCGAATAGCGCCCCCTGAGCCTCTTGTCTCGTACTTTGTAGTATTTTCACTGCCCTGCGTCAATATACACTGAAATCGACAGTAAAATGAAAGTCTCTAAAATATACAAGCTGGTTAGAGTTAGCAAGTTGAGCTCCCTGAAGGCACCTTCGACATGACTCTCTGTTGTTCAATTTTGCGATGATTTCGAACAGCTTTTTTCTGCAGTCTGAATACTCTTTCCAAGTTTGATATGGCACAAATGCCCCACAGAGAAATTCCGTACGACAGGTATGGAAATATTAATCCATAGTAAGCCATCATTAAGACATCAGACGTACAAAACTTTGATTAAATTAGCGAAGGACAAAAATTCCAGTTGTCCAATTTAGCACATACACTTTCAATGTGAACTTTTCCAGGTTAACCCTTTATCTAGGTGTTATTCCTAGAAATTTAGCAGAATCAGTTTCGTCCCCCGAGCAGAACAATGTTATCCATCATTTACTGTTGGGGTTTCATAAGTATTCTACCCACGTAAACAGAAGTTGATGTAAATTTGTCTTGTCATGATTAGTTTTGAGATTATTTACCAGAAAATTTTGAATGCAGGAGTTAAAGTATCAATGAAGGTTTGAATTTCCAATGTTAGTTAGAGAATCAGCCCGGAAACAGAGTAGTGAGTGTCATCTGCGTTTTGAAATGATTTTCCCATATAAGGCTGACGCATGGATATTATTCACATTAATCAAAGAAAAAGGACAGGACCCAAGATTGATCCCTGTGGGACATCCTTGGTATATTCTAATAGTACTTGATACTGCATTCTGGACCTGAACACATTGACTTCTACTGCTCAAGTATGAGTGGAGCCACTGGTGTGCTGTCCCTCGTACACCACAGCCTTCCAGCTTGTGTAGGCAATATACCATGATTAACAGTCATCAATCGCTTTTGAGAGATCCAAGATAAGACAACTGAGCGTTCTTTGGTGTGTCTCAAAGCCTTCCACAATAAAAGTCTACAAGTTGGGTGATTGCTCCAAAAGTTGATCTTGCCTGGTCTGAAACCAAATTGTAGATCAGGACAAAATTTTGTGTTTGTCAAGAAAATTAAGAAGTCGGTCCAGGAACAGTTTTTCAAAAAATTTTGCTAAAAAACAGGTTAAATTGAAAATGGTCGATAGTTATCCGCTTAAATTTGGATCGCCTTTTTTGAAAAAAACTAGGTACGACTTTTTGCCAATTGGAGTGCGGATTGGGAATGTGGCCAGTTTCAAAGAAAACATTTATGATTTTTGTCAATGGGCTTAATATGTGCTGATAACATTGTTTTATAAGTCACATTGATATGCCATTTATGTCATTGGTAGTTTTAGCTCCGAAAAACTTCTTACAATACGTCGCTCTTCGTCCTCACACACAGGAGGTCAGAACCATAGATGGATGCAGGGGTATGTGTGGTGACTGTATTCCAGTTCCCAATTCACGGTCAGCATCAAGAGAACCAGCCACTCGAGGAGAATAAATTTATTAAATTCCAAAGCTATTGCATTTGGACTCGGTTAATTTTATCCCATCAGCATCAAGATGGAATGGATTTTGAAGATGCATTTATTTGTTGTGTTTTTTATAATGTTCCAAGCTGTCTTAGAAAAGTTAGATGAATGTTTTAGTTTATCTGTTTATTTCGTATATGATTTTGCAGCAGTTATTACTTTTTTATAAATTCTTTTGTAATTTCTATAGAAGGATTTGAAATCTATAATCTTTAGTGTTCCTGAATATTTCATTATAGAATTTTAATTTATTTCTAGGAAATCAGAAGTCCAGGTGTGTTATCTGGATGTCTTGTGTAAGTAGGTAATTATTTCGTTAATTTCATTATTTCAATCATTGTATAGTTATTGTTTGTAATATTATAATAATTGAAATTCAAATTAAATAAAACATATTGTTTTAAATTATTTAAGGAAGTGACAAAATTATTTTTTAGATATTTTCCCGGAGTTATTTAATTTTGTGCAGACATTTTTTTTATAAAAATTGTGTTAATTTGGAAAATTTTTTAATAAATCTAGTTAATAACCAACCAAATAGAGAAAATGCAAAGTATTGAACTGCTTGCTTCCTAACTGGAGTACTTGTTAAAAAATAAAAATATGACTTTTATACATAATTGTACAAGCTTGATGTTTAAAACTTTAGAATAGAGAAACATTCATGATTCATGTATTATTTCACTTGCTGTGATTAAAGTAGAACATAATCAGTAATCCTGTTTGCTTTGACATATCACTAATCATCCACACTGAATTTGATTTCAGTGCTGTTATTTATATGTGATAGTCTATGGCAATAATTTATGTCAGTTTGAGTATGAACTATTAACAGCAATTATTAGTAAAATACAACGTTATTGCATCCTTTCTGTTTATAGTATGAGAAAAATTGTGGGCAACTTTACAGTGTATCAGGGAAAAATGAATAATTATTTATGGTTATACCCCAGAATAAATACTTCACAGGCTCTATCGCGTCATTGATTAAAAATCTTAGAGGCGTCGCTGTTTGATAAATTACACTAGAAAATAGATTTTTTACCAGTTTCAACCACAAAATACGCATATTTATGTTTTGAATGTTTTTCTCTATTGTTCTTCATAACAAACATTTTATGTATAGGGATTCTTTCTCATAAATATTGTCTGGTAGCTCTGACCAGATTTGAACCCAGAACCTCCAGTACTGACGAGTGGTGCAGAGAAAAGCCAATTGACTTTACGTTTTGTAAAAAAAAAGATATAAAGAATGATTTATTTTCTCATTTTCATACAGGCTACATAACATTACATCAATACATATACGGTAAATTAATATAATGGAGTCTATAATTTCCTAAATCTTTGCCAGGTCTGACTGCACCATTACAATAAGACTGGAAATAAAAAAATTATTTCTTCAAAATACATTTAATAATACTAAACTTATAGTTAAAATATAACCTACAACTAATATGCCACTTAGGCCTATATTTTACAATAAATGAGAAAATATAGGGCCTCCAGGGCTAAGCCTGTTTGGAGGTTCCTTATTATATTTTAAGACACATAAAAAACATCAGGCAAAACAAACTTAATTTAACAATTTAGATCTCTCTTCGGGGGATACTAAATTAATGTATTATTTAATGAAAAACAAAATATAATAATTAGTTGTAATCAACCTGCTTATTTGAGTTAGATTAGATTTTTTCAAATTATTTTGAAAATATATATATATATATATATATATATGGGCCGAGACGGTAAAAAACCAGTTAACTATGTCTGCAATATATAAAAACTGAATTTATATCCTCGAGTTTCAAAACAACCACCTTCCCAATTTAAAAAAAAATAACTAATTTGTTATTTGAGTTTTTTATATTGTTAGGTTAATTTATTTAAAAATCCACGGTGAACATAAAAATGAAATGATTTAGTAAAAAAAAGTTATGTTTGGTTTTGGGACTCTTATATTTCCCTGAATTTCTTAGGTTTTATAGCTGTATTCCATTTGCTTCTAAAGTGGTAGTATTTATCAAATCAAAGTATTGTTTTAATTCTTTATATATATATAACATCTTGATAGGGAAAATCTTAAGCTGATTAAATAATGGTTGTGAGTGTTCAAAATCTATGACTGTGGGTCTATTAATCTGACAAAGTGCTTTTGCTGCATATGTAATGAGTCTAAATTTGAGTCATACGCACTTCCCCAAAGAAATATACGCCCATATTCAATTCGGACTTTGTTCTAGGCGCATATATATAACATTCTAAGTATTTTTAAATTGCCAAATGTTTCTTAAAAATTAAAAAAAATGTCGTATTATATTATTGAGTTTTTTTGTAATGTTCGATATGTGAATTTTCCAATTAAAAATTCACTTTTCATTTGAATTCCCAAATATTTTATAATATCCGATTTTTGTATCTGTTGAACAATCCATTGTTAAGCAATTATTGATTTGGATTGATTTCAAAAATTACAGTCAGCACATCTATAGAAAACAGGTTCAAATATATTGTCATTTTTTCTGAGACTGAAATTTGACATATTTTTGTTTTTTCCGTACTAAAATGCATATGGTTCATGGTGAACCACCACTGAATTTTTTCTAGATCTTTGCTCATAGCAATGTGTATATCAGTCCAAGCTATCGTTGACATAGATTAGGGCTGTATCAATCAGCATAATGATGTTTTAGTGTTCCTTGAAATCTGGCATCGCATAGATCATTTATTTATATATAATGAAAAGGAATTGCTCCCTATACTGACCCTTGGGGCAAGCCATATCAGATTTTACCCATTTCAATTTATGTGGAGTGCATTCTGACTCACTGATACCTATCCCTTATAATAACTTTCAAACCAAGAATAAGCTATTCCTCGAATACCACACCTATAATGTTTTTTTAATAAAATTGTATGATCTAGCAGTGTCAAATGCTTTTTTTATATATAAGAATTTAACCACTTTATACATTTACTTGAATTTAGGCCATTGTATATATTTTTGTGGGTAAAATTAAATAGAGCACTTTCGGTATTCTTTATATTTTCTCTGATGCCAAAATTGATTTTTACTAAAAAAATCGGTCTTATTTAAAAATTAAACAATTTTCTTTTGCATGGGATTTTTCATAGATTTTTGAGAAAACAAGAAAGCAATGAGATTGGGCGATAGCTATTACACGTACTGCTTTAGTACCACCTTTGTATATAGGAATTAAAACGGCTGTTTTTAATTGTGTTGGAAAACTTCCTTTTTGGAAAACTAATATTGATCAAATTTTGAGAGAATAGTGACTATTTCTGGTGCGACAGTTTTTATTAGATATGACCTAATTTCATCTATAACCTGGAGAAGTATTATTTTTTCCAAGTACAAAGGATTTCTTCCTCGCATACAGTTTCTAAAAATATAGTTCTTTGTTAGTATCTCATAAAGTAATTTCTTATGTTTAATTTAGAAAAATCAAGATGGAATACATTATTGGACAATTTTAATCCACTTACTACATTAAGAAATTTACTGATTAAATTCACATTTGCTACATTCTCTGAATCATATTTCAAGTTTGCCATTTACATCTATAAGACTTTGGTTTTGCTATTTTTTTATTCTTTGTTTTGTAATGGTCATTCAAAACTTTCCAAGTGTTTATAGTATGGCCTTCACACCTTTCTAATTTTATTTTTATAATAATCATTTTTCAATTTCCTAATTTCATCTAGTAGCTTATTTCTAAAAAACGTATATAAAGATTTTTTCAATTGAATGTTTTGAGGATGATTTTTAGACTAATTTGGAATAATGTATTCCTTCTTTTTATCTTGTAACAGATTGTATCATTAATCCAAGGTTTTAATTTCATTGAATTTATTGGTTTTGTAATATTGATTCTTTTGCTACAAACTTATCACAATTTTTTAAATGTTTTAATAAACGAATCAAAAGCTGACGACGGGAATCAAGTTTATTGTAAACACAAGACCAATCCTCAGCAGCTAACAAGCTGCTTTAGCTTCACATTTAATTGATACGCTGGACGTTCCCTGTGGGGCGGAGGAAAGGGGAGGGTTCATCACCTCCGACACCCCACCTAGAGCAATGCTTACCAAAGAGTGGTCTGTGATACCAGCGTGTATTGTTGGGTAACATCGATTGTTACCGAGCGATTATCATATTAAACGAGCAATAAGACATGATCAATGACATGTTGCTGAATCTACTGTAATTCTTGTCGGTTCATTACCAAGACTTTCTAAACCATTTACTGCCACATTAACCTTTGTTAATTATATACAAGATAATGATTTTCCAAAATATTTTTTGTTAATGTCGCCTACAACTAAAAAACTTTTTTCCTTCTTAAATCCGTCTAAAAGATTAGTAAACTCTTTAATAAACGAATCTTTTGTATATGAATATAACTCTATATAGAGCACAAATACAAAGGTCATAACGTTACATCATTTTAATGTTATTTTTTAATGCGTCCTTGCTGTTTGCATTTTCTACTATTGTTGAATATATAACAGAATTTTTAACATAATTGATAACGCCACCAGCTCTGTAGGTATCATTTACAGTTTGAATATAAAACGTAAATTCTTGGTATTTAATAGAAATTTATTTATTTACTGTTGAATCCATATTTCAGATAAGAAAAATTTTATCGGGAAAAGTATTTTCATCTGTTCAATTTCAAGTCTAAAAAGATCAAAGTTTTTACGAAGGCATTCTTATGTTGTAAATGGATTATTGTTACAGAATGTTGATTAGTCATAATTAAAGATTTTATGTTTATATTTACTTAATACTGAATACAAAATAACTCAGTATACTTTATTTCATCTTTGTAGCAAAGGTGACCTTGACATAATATATTAATAAAATAAAAAATAACACTTAATGTGATTAACATTACAAAAGAAATAGATACTGGTATCTGTGTTTAATCCTTCATACATAAGCTATTTATATACATTTACCTTTGGCAGGTCAGGACTGGCAAGTTACAAAGTTACAAAAGTATTCTAGTTTGTGTTTACATCAACTAGTTAGATTCAAATTGAAATAATTTGTGGTCAAATTCAAAATTTTCTTTGATTATATTTTGGTATATTGGAGGATATGAATGGTGTCCAGCTTAATAGTGAATATCAACAGTATTCTGCCTCTCATCTGCATTTAGTGGATCATTAAATTTTCGGACCTCCTCGTTGTTTGGTTTTTTAGGCTCTAAATTTAACTAATTTGGTCGAATGAGTTAAATTTTAGTTGTACTCAAATATACTAAAATTACATACTGCCTCATTTTTGGATCAATATTTTCAATCATCTTAAAACTCTCGATGTGATATCTGTGAGATGTCCAGTAGTGCTAAAATTGAACTAATTGAGGTTAGGTAGTTGTTTACCACAAACGACACATAGTATCCATCATTGATCATTCT
>NW_025783684.1:0-10107 GCF_021130785.1 Homalodisca vitripennis
CCAAATGACTGTTACTGTGTACTAGATATTTTTTTCGTGCCCCTCTGAGTTTTGTACAAAATTTTCTTTTCTTACAATATGTTAAAACTACATTTTCACATTTCTGACACACCCGGCCAGAAATCTTCCAAGTGATCTGTTACTGTTAAATAGATATTTTTTGTCCGTTTCCACCTTTAGTTATGTACAATATTATCATTCTGCTTTTCAATATGTTCACTTTTTGTTTTCACCGTTTCTGACCAACCTGCCTGGGAAAACGCCAAGTATCTGTTTTGCTTGTCTAATATTTCTTGTCGTTAAATCCTTTGTTTTTTACAAAAAAAAAATTCTGCCTTTCCTTTAAAAGTTGCTGACACCCGCCCCGAAATCTCCAATTTCTGTTACTTTTTTTTTTCAAAAAATTTTTTCGTTGTCGTGCCCCCGATTTAAAATTTTTAATATTTTTTTAACCTTCTTTTTTTCCCCCAATTTTGTTAAAACTTTTATTTTTACACAGTTGCTGACCCCACCGCGCCTTGAAATCTGCCAAGTGATCTGTTAACTGTGTACTAAATAATTTTTTGTCGTTCCACTCTGAGTTTTGTACAATATTATTTTTTTCTGCTTACAATATGTTAAAACTTTATGTTTACAACAGTTGCTGACACCAAACCCCGGGGGGGAAAACGCCCCAAATGATCTGTTTTGCTGTGTACAAAATATTTTTTTGTCGTGCACTCTGAGTTATGTTTCAATATTTTTTCCTTTTGCTTACAAATGTTTCACTTAATTTAAAAACCCCAAAAAATTTTTCTGACACAAACCCCGCCCAAAAACTGCCAAGTGATTGTTCTGTGTATAGAAAATTTCTATCTTTTCCACCTGAGTTATTCAATTTTACTTCGGGTTACAAAAATTTTAAAAAACTTTTTTAAATTTTTTAAAAACAAAATTGCCGACCACCGGCAGAAATCCCAATGAGTTAGCGTGTACTAGAAAATTTTTTGTCCGGGGCCCCCCTGGAAGTACCCTATTAAAAATTTTTGCTTTTTAAAAATTTTTTAAAAAAAATTTTAAAACAGTTTTCTCCCAACCGCCCCCCAAAACGCAAAAATATCTTTACTTTTACTAAAAATTTTTTTCGTCACCATTTACAATATTTACTCGCTTACGTTTTTAAACCGTTCGACCCCACCGCGCCTAAAAATCTGCCAAATCTTTAGCTTGTACTAATATTTTTGCTCCACTCATTAATTTTTAAATTTTCTTTTTGCTTACAATTTAAAAACCTTTTTTTTTTTAAAATTTTTCCCCTTTTCTGACACACCCGAAAAACCCAATTTATCGTTTTGTTACTAAATTTTTTGTCGTGCAAACCCGGAGTTATGTACAAAAAAAAAAAATTTTTATTCGCTTACAATATGTTCACTTAATTTTTCAAAATTTTTCTAAAACCCCACCGCGCCTGAAATCTCCAAGTGATCTGTTACTGTGACTAATATTTCGGCGGCCAAACCAGGTTAAAATACAATATTACTTTTTGCTTACTTTTTCCACATTTCCGTTGCCAACCCCCCGGCTAGAAATCTGCCAAAAAGTTACTGTGTACTAAAATTTCAGTCCCGGGCCCCCTCATTATGTACAATATTTACTTCGCTTTCAATAAGTTACACTTTTTTACCAGTTGCTGAAAAAGGCCCGGGGAAAAAATTTCCCAATGATCTTTAGCTTGTATAATATTTCTTGTCTCCCTCTGTTATGGGACAATTTTAAAACCCCTTTCAAAATTTTCTGTTTTTTCACATTTTCTGACACACCCGCCTAAAACCCAAGTACTGTTGCTGTGTATATATTTTTTTTCGGCCAATCTTTATTACAATAATCATTTTTCTTCAATATGTTTTAACTTTATTTACACAGTTGCTGCACCCGCCCCTGAAAAAGCCAATGATCTGTTACTGTGTACTAATATTTTTGTCGGCACTCTGAGTTATACAAAATTTTTAAAATTCGTTTGTTACACAGTTCTGAACACCGCGCCCGGAAATCTGCCAAGTGATCTGTTACGGTACTAGATTTTTCTTGTCGTGCCACCTAGTTAAATTCAATATTTCATCGTTACAATATTTACACTTTTTTTAAAAATTTTTACACACCGCCCTAAATCTGCCAAAAATCTGTAGCTTGACTAAAATTTTTCTTCCGGAGAGTTATTACAATATTTCATTCTGCTTACAAAAAGTTTTACTTTAGTTTAAAAAATGCTGACACAAAACCCCCGCCTGAAATCTCCAATGATCTGTTCTTTGACTAGTATTTCTTTTTTGCCACTCGAGTTATGTACAATATTATTCATTCTGCTTACAATATTTCACTTAAAATTTACACAGTTGCTAACCCCCTGAAATCGCCAAGGTTGTTTTTCTGGTCTAGAATTTCCTTTTCTCCTGATTATGTAAATATTAATTTCTTCTTTTTTTACCACAATTTCCTTAGACAACCCCCCCCCAAAAATCGCCAAGGGTTGTTAGCTTGTACTAATATTTTTTGTCGTGCCACTCTAGTTATGACAATTTTACTCTGCTTACAATATTTACCTTTTTACACAGTTGCTGAACACCCGCGGAAACTCCAATGACTTTAGCTGTTTATAATATTTCTTGTCGGGGCCCCCCGGGGTTTTACAAAATTATCCCCTTCCCCTTTTTGATTTTCAAGGTTTCCAAACAAACCCCGCCTAGAAATCTGCCAATGACTGTAGCTGTGACAATATTTCTTCTCCACTCTGATTATTACAATATTTCTTCTCTTACAAAAAGTTACACTTTTTTTTTAAACAGTTTTTGACACAAACCCGGCCGAAATCTGCCAAGGTCTTTAGCTGTTATAGATATTTCTTTCGTCCACCAGTTTTTACAATATTAATTCTTCTTTTCCCTTACGCTTACACAGTTGCTACAAACCCCCCCTAGAAATCTGCCAATGATTTTACTTGTACTAGAATTTTTTTTCGCCACTCGATTATTACAAATTATAATTTTTAAATAATTTTTAAAATTTTTTTCCCCAGGCAAAAACCCCCTGGGGAAAAATGCCAAAAGGCTGTTTTCTGTTACAATATTTCTTTTTCGTGCCCTCTGATTATGTACAATATTATTCATTCCTTACAATATTACACTTATGTTTACACAGTTGCTGACACACCCGCCTGAAAATCTCCCCAATGACGTTAGCCGTGTACTAGATATTTCTTGTCTGCTACCTGATTTGTACAATATTAACATTTTTTTTACTGCTTACACATTGCTGACACACCGCGCCTAAAATCTCCAAGGGGCTTTCTGTTCAGATATTTCTTTCGTGCCACCGATTTTGAAAATATTATACATTCCCCCTTAAATAGTTCACTTTATGTTTACACATTTCTGACACACCGCCCCCGGAAAACTGCCAAAAGATCTTTTACTGTGACTAGAATATTTTTGTCGTCCACTCAGTTATGTACAATTTAAAAAATTTTGCTTACAATATGTTTTTACTTTATGTTTTTTACATTTTTGGAAACACCCGCCTGAAACTGCCAGGATCGTTAGCTGGACTAATATTTCTTGTCGTGCATCTAGTAGTACAATATTTTTTTTTTCCCCAAGTACCTTATTTACACAGTTGCTGACACAAAACCCCCCCTAAAATCTCCAAGTATCCTTTGGTTTTTCTTTTTGGACTAAATGAAAATTTAAAATTTTTTATGTTCCGGGGCCACCCCTCTGAAAAAATTTTTACGAAGAAAATTTTATTCCCCTTTTTTTAGCAAAAATTTACCGCTTAAAAGTTTACACATTTTTCTGACAAAACCCGGAAATTCCAATGATTTTACTTGGACAAATTTTTCTTGCGTCCATCTATTATGTCAATATTCATTCCTTACAAAATTACCTTTTTTTTTACACAGTTGCTGACACCCGGCCTAGAAAATTTTCCAAGTGATTGTAGCGTGCAGATATTTCCTTCGCACTCTGATTATGACAATATTATTCTTCTCTTTTTTATGTTACCTTAATTTACCATTGCTACACACCCCCCTAGAAACTGCCCCAATGATCTGTTTTCTGTGTAAAGATATTTCTGCGGCCACTCTGATTTTTGTACAAATTCAAATTCTTTACCTTTTCACCCTTTTTTTGCTGACACAAACGAAAAATCCCAAGTGATTTTAGCTGTTACTAATATTCTTTCGTGCCACTCGAGTTTTACAATATTAACATTCTGCTTAAAATGTTACATTTTTTTACAAGTTCTGACACAACCCCCGGCCTGGAAATCTGCCAAGTGTCTTTAGCTGTGTACTAGATATTTTTGTGGCCACTCTAGTTATTAAATAATACATTCTGCAAAAAAAAACTTTTTTTACACATTGCTGACACACCGCGCCTAGAAAAATCTCCCCAAGACTTTTGCTTGTACAAAATTTCTTCGTGCCCTCGATTATGTACAAATTTAAATTCTGCTTAAATATTTACACTTAATTTACACATTTTTGAAAACCCCCGGGAAAACCCAAGTGATTGTTCTGTGTACTAATTTTCTTTCGTGACTCGATTATGTTCAATATTAACCCTCTTTCTTTAAACCCCCCACATTCTGAAAAACCCGGCAGAAATCTCCAAAAGTTAGCGTTTACTAATATTTCTGTCGTGCCACTCTGAGTATGTACAATATTTCATTCTGCTTACAATATGTTACACTTACTTTTACACAGTTGCTGACACACCGCGCCTAGAATCTGCCAAGTGATCTGTTAGCTGTGTACTAGATATTTCTTGTCGTGCCACTCTGAGTTATTACAATATTATACATTCTGCTTACTGCTTGACACAGTTGCTGACACACCGCGCCTAGAAATCTGCCAAGTGATCTGTTAGCTGTGTACTAGATATTTCTTGTCGTGCCACTCTGAGTTATGTACAATATTATACATTCTTCTACAATATTTACACTTTTTTACACAGTTGCTGACACACCGCGCCTAAAATCTGCCAAGTGATCTGTTAGCTGTGTACTAGATATTCTTGTCGTGCCACTCTGAGTTATGTACAATATTATACATTCTGCTTACAAATGTTAACTTATGTTACACAGTTGCTGACACACCCGCGCCTAAATCTGCCAAGTGATCTGTTAGCTGTGTACTAGATATTTCTTGTCGTGCACTCTGAGTTATGTACAATATATACATTCTGCTTACTGCTTACACAGTTGCTGACACACACCCGCGCCTAGAAATCTGCCAAGTATCTGTTAGCTGTGTACTAGATATTTCTTCGTGCCACTCTGAGTTATGTACAATATTATTCATTCTGCTTACATATGTTACACTTAATGTTACACAGTTGCTGACACACCGCGCCTAGAAATCTGCCAAGTGATCTGTTAGCTGTGTACTAGATATTTCTGTCGTGCCACTCTGAGTTATGTACAATATTATACATTCTGCTTACAATATGTTACACTTATTTTACACAGTTGCTGACACAAATCCGTCCTAGAAATCTGCCAAGTGATCTGTTAGCTGTGTACTAGATATTTCTTGTCGTGCCACTCTGAGTTATGTACAATATTATTACATTCTGCTTACAATATGTTACACTTTACTGCTTACACAGTTGCTGAACACAACCGCGCCTAGAAATCTGCCAAGTGATCTGTTTTGCTGTGTACTAGATATTTCTAGTCGTGCCACTCTGAGTTATGTACAATATTATACATTCTGCTTACATATGTTACACAGTTTACACATTGCTGACACACCGCGCCTAAATCTGCCAAGTGATCTGTTAGCTGTGTACTAGATATTTCTTGTCGTGCCACTCTGAGTTATGTACAATATTATACATTCTGCTTACAATATGTTACACTTATGTTACACAGTTGCTGACCACAACCCGCGCCTAGGGAAAACTGCCAAGTGATCTGTTAGCTGTGTACTAGATATTTCTTGTCGTGCCACTCTGAGTTATGTACAATATTATACATTCTGCTTACAATATGTTACACTTTATGTTACACAGTTGCTGACACACCGCGCCTAGAAATCTGCCAAGTGATCTGTTAGCTGTGTACTAGATATTTCTTGTCGTGCTACTCTGAGTTATGTACAATATTATTCATTCCTGCTTACAATGTTACACTTACACAGTTGCTGACACACCGCGCCTAGAAATCTGCCAAGTTTATCTGTTAGCTGTGTACTAGATATTTCTTGTCGTGCCACTCTGAGTTATGTACAATATTATACATTCTGCTTACAAAAATGTTACACTTTATGTTTACACAGTTTGCTGACACACCGCGCCTGGAAATCTGCCAAGTGATCTGTTAGCTGTGTACTAGATATTTCTTGTCGTGCCACTTTTGAGTTATGTACAATATTATACATTCTGCTACAATATGTTACTTTATGTTTACACAGTTGCTGACACACCGCGCCTAGAAATCTGCCAAGTGATCTGTTAGCTGTGTACTAGATAATTTCTGTCGTGCCACACTGAGTTAGTACAATTTTAATCATTCTTTTTACAATAAGTTACACTTATTTTACACAGTTTGCTGACACACCGCGCCTGAAAAACTGCCAAGTGATCTGTTTTGCTGTTTTACTAGATATTTCGTCGTGGGCCCTTTTGATTAGTACAATATTTATTTTTTCCCGTTACAAATGTTACACTTAATTTACCAGTTGCTGCACACCGGCTGAATCTGCCAAGTGATGTAGCTTTGTACTAGAAAAAATTCCCGTCCGTCTTCCCTTCCGAGTTTTATATTGTAATTGTAAATGTTTAACATTTGAACAGCGTAGAAATTGAATAACTCTAAATGGGAAATAGAAAATTTGTACACAGCTAAAGATACTTTCAGATTTCTGGCGCGGTGTGTCCCCGCCAAAATGTGTTAACAAGTAAGCAGAATGAAAAATATTGTACATAACCCCAGAGAGGCCACAGGAAATAAACTATACAAAAGCTAACAATCACTTGGCAGATTTCTAGGCGCGGTGTGTCAGCAACAAGTAAACATAAAAGTGTTTAAAAATATTGTAGCAGAATGAAAATATTGTACATAACTCAGAGTGGCACGACAAGAAATATCTAGTACACAGCTAACAGATCCCCTTGGCAGATTTCCAGGGGCGGGGTGACAGCCCAACTGTGTAAACATAAAGTGTAACATATTGTAAGCAGGAATTAATAATATTGTACTAACTCAGAGTTGGCACGACAAGAAATATCTAGTAAAAACAGCAACAGAACACTTGGCAGATTTTTTTAGGCGCGTGTGCAGCAACTGTGAAGCAGTAAGCAGAATGTAAATTGTACATAATCAGAGTAGCACGAAAGAAATATCTAGTACACAGCTAACAGATCACTTTAGATTTCCGGCGCGGTGTGGGCAGCCAACTGTGTAAAAATAAAGTGTAACATATTTGTAAGCAGAATTAATAATATTGAAAATAACTCAGATGGGGACGACAAGAAAAATCTATACACAGCAAACAGATCATTGGCAGATTTCTAGGCGCGGTGTGTCAGCAACTGTGACGCATAAGCAGAAATGTACAATATTGTACATAATCAGAGTAGCACGACAAGAAATATCTGTACACAGCTAACAGATCACTTGGCTGATTTCCAGGCGCGGAGTTTTGCAGCAACTGTGTAAATATAAAGTGTAACATATGTAAAGCAGAATGAAAAATATTGTACATAACTCAGAGTGGCACGACTGAAATATCTAGTAACCACTAACAAATCACTTGGCAGATTTCTTCGCGGTGTGTCCCCGCAACTGTGAAAAATAAACAGTAACTTTTTGTAAGCAGAATGTAAATATTGTACATAACTCAGAGGGCACGACAAGAAATATCTATTTCACAGCTAACAGATCACTTGGCAGATTTCCAGGCGCGGTGTCAGCAACTGTTGTAAAAAATAAAGTGTAACATATTGTAAGCAAAAGTATAATATTGGGACATAACTCCCAAATGGCACGACAAGAAAAATCTAGTCACAGCTAACATCACTTGGCAGATTTTTTAGTCACGGTGTGTCAGCAACTGTGGGAAATATGTTTGTAACATATTTAAGCAGAACGTTTGAATATTGAAAATAAATCAGAATGGCAGCGACTAGAATATCTATACACATTTTAATCACTTTTGGCAATTTCTAGGCGCGGTGTCAGCAAAACCTGTGTAAAAGTAAGTGGGAACATAAATTTTAAGCAGAATGAATTTAATATTGTACAAAACTCAGAGTGGCACGACAGGGCATAATAGTACACAGCTAACAGATCCTTGGCAGATTTCTAGGCGCGGTGTTGTCAGCAACTGTGTAAAAATAAAGTGTAACATATTGTAAGCAGAATGATAATATTGTACATAACTCAGGTGGGACGACAAGAAATATCTAGTACACAGCAAAAAAGATCACTGGCAGATTTCCATGGCGCGGTGTGTCAGCAACTGTGTAAACCTAAATTTTAACATATTGTAAGCAGAAATTTTAATATTGTAACATAACACAGAGTAGCACGAAAGAAATATCTAGTACACAGCTAAAAAGAAACACTTGGCAGATTTCCTAGCGCGGTGTGACAGAACTGTGTAAAGTAACAGATGTAAATATTGTACATAACTCAGGTAGCACGACGAAATATCTATTTCACACCCAAAAGATCACTTGCAGATTCAGCGCGGTGTGTCCCGCAACTGTGTAACATTAAGTGTAACATATTGTAAGCAGAATGAAAAATATTGTACATAACTCAAGTGGCCGACAAGAAATATCTATAACAGTAACAGATCACTTGGAAGATTTTTCTCCCAAAATGTGTCAGCAACTGGTAAATGTAGTGTAACATATTGTAAACAGAACGTAGAATATAGTACATAACTCAGAGTGGCACGACTATTAAATATCTAGTACACAGCTAGCAGATACACTTGGCAATTCTAAGCGCGGTGTGTTCAGCAACTGTGTAATCATAAACAGTAACATAAGAGTAAGCAGAATGTATAAATATTGAAACTTAACTCAGAGAGCACGACAGAAATATCTAGTACCACAGCAAACAGATCACTTGGCAGATATTCTATGCGCGGGTGTGTCAAGACAACTGTGTAAAATGTAAGTGTAACATATTGGCTAATGCAAATGAATAATATGTACATAACTCAGAGTAGCACGACAGGAAATATCTAGTACACAGCCCACAGATCACTTGGCAGAATTTTTCTAGGCGCGGTGTGTCAGCAACTGTGTAAATCCATAAAGTGTAACATATATAAGCAGAAAGAAATAATATGTACATAACTCAGAGTGGCACGACTAGAAATATCTTAGTACACAGCTAACAGATCACTTGGCAGATTTCCCATGCGCGGTTGTCAGCAACTGTGTAAACATAAAGTGTAACATTATATGTAAGCAGAATGTATAATATTGTACATAACTCAGAGTGTCACGACAAGAAAATATCTAGTACACACCCCCCTTAACAGATCACTTGGCAGATTTCTAGGCGCGGTGTGTCATCAAACTGTGTAAGCATTAAGGCAGAATGAACAATATTGTATCATAACTCAGAGTAGCACGACACAGAAATATCTAGTACACAGCTAACAGATCACTTGCTGATTTCCAGCTCGGTGTGGCATCAACTTGGTAAACATAAATTGTAACATATTATGATAAGCAAATGTATAATATTGTACATAACTCAGAGTGGCCCCCCCCACGACAAGAAATATCTAGTACACAGCAACAGTCCTTGGCAGATTTCTAGGCGCGGTGTGTCAGCAACGTGTAAATAAAAGTAACATAGTAACAGAAGATAATATTGTTAAAACTCAGAGTGCACACGGGAAAAATCTAGTACCAGCTAACGATATTGGCAATTTCTAGGGGGGCGGTGTGTACAAATTGTAAACAAAATTAAATATTTACAAAAAAAAAAATCTAGAGTGGCACACAAGAAATATCTAGTACACACTAACAGATCACTTGGCAGATTCTAGGCGCGGTGTGCAGAACTTGGGAAAGTAAGTGTAACATATTTTAAAGAAAAAAT
>NW_025783685.1:0-28396 GCF_021130785.1 Homalodisca vitripennis
GTGAATTACTTAGGAAAAAATTAATAATAGGTATTGAAATTTAGCTTTATTTAAAAATAAAACAGACGCACAAAAATGCATATTCTTATCTGCATAAAATATTAACTAATGTTTAGGTTGTGTGTAACAGCTGATCATTTATTCAACACTTTTTATTCATCATATTTTCTTTGCAAAGGTTGGCAATATCAGCTGATCAACAATTAAGTTCATGAAGTAATATTTTGAATAACCTTTATGGAGGTTTTTGTATTGTGGGTGTGGAAGATTGTATTTTGTGAGATCCTGTGATTATTTGGAAATATTTTATAAAAGTGTATAAAATATTTTATTAAATATTTGTTTTTAAAATATTTTATTAAATATTTTTATAAAAGTGTATGTAATTATCTTAGTAAATAGTGGCAGATAATGTAAATGGTATGTATTCGTTTGAAGAGGTATACGGACATGATACTGATTTACGGCAAAGTTAACAAGAATGGTTTAGCTGCAGTTCAGGAATATCGTGTGATACTTTTCTACATCGAAGAACACCTGATCGCAAAACATTTGAAGCTGTGGAGAGACGACTTAGAGAAACTGGTAGCTTTAAACCGAAGCGAATAGATACTGGTCGTAAACGTAGCGCAAGGAACTATAATAATGAACAAGCAATAATAAATGCTGTAGAATTATCACCAACCACAAGCACCAAGACGATTATCACGTCAGTTATATATTTGCCAGTCAAGCGTCTATGGCGGGACACTTCATGAAGCACAGTTGTACCCATTCATATAACACGTGTTCAAGACTTATTACGCACAGCAAGATCTTAACCCTAGAAACTGTTAATCGACATAATTATGTCGGTTAATGCCGCTTTTGTGGTGTTAACCGTCAAAATTTTGTCAATCAAACATTCCCTTGTATAATTACTTTTTATAATATACTCCGGTAACGTATCGATATAATTCATGCACCATTAGATTCGGGAAGAAAATGCTAAGGAACAGATGAGTTTTATTCCTCTTTGTATTATGGTTATGACGTAGCAAGCTTGTTATTTTGAACGTAAAAGAAAACGCGACGCCGTTTGTTGTGACCGCCATATTGCCGCTGCCGTTCTGTATCACTTTCGTGCTGAGCTGTGGATATTTGTAAGTTTTAATAGTTTTACGCGTGTTTTAGTGTCGTATTTAATGTGTAGTGTGTTGTTTGATGTCGTAGTAGTGTAAACATATATATATTTTCGAATAAATCAATTTCTATTTACTGAAATATGTTTGAGAAATTACCGGCTTTGTGTAGGCTATGGCAAAATGACTTGGCTAAAATTTATTTACACATAGTTTGTTATTGTATTCACTTACTAAACGTTATTTATAGCACTCTTTTAGCTCTGAAGTAACTATTTATTTTTGGTAAATAGATAGTTTTCACAATAATATATATATATTGCCCGTAATTTTCTTTGGTTTATATATAATAACTGTTTGGGTTATTCTATATTTTTTCAATATCTTTAGTTATATTTATAGTTTTTCTAACTACATAATATTTCCTATTACTTATAAAACCATAAATTTATAAATTTTGATATAGTACAAGCTTTAAAAACTATTTTATATTTTGCTGAATGAAAATTTTTCGCAAAATTTTTGAATAATGGCAAAATTTTAACTTTTTTACTTTTCAAAAAATAATTTATGGTAATTATTTCATTACTACTGTATATTCTATTTTATTCTAAGTAATAAAATATGCAAAATAACATGTATTCATAGATAAATGTATTAGCAAAAACTTGTTTTTACCAAAGTCTCACGTGTACACCCGATTTTCAGAATTTATACGCATCGCTGCTTTTTTGTTCTATAGCTTTATGATGCTTTCATAAATGTGTATAATGTTTATGTTTTTCTGAAACTAGATAAAATTTGACACAGAATGGCTATCTCACTTATAAATATTTTCTCACTATAACTTCATTTGCTAGGTATGGTCCCCCCCAAATTTAAGATAATATTTTTCGTAAATTTTATATTTGATTAAAAAAAGTGTTTATTAGAAAATTTTTGATGGTTAATTTTACAATATAGTGCAAATTCTACGTTTAATTCTGAACACAAAAATATATACTCTTATTTATATTGCTTTTATTTTATATTTTTAATAATTTTTTTAAAAAAACCTTGCGCGAAGCTCCAAAACAGCCCGACACTACAGGATGAAATGACCGCCAGTTCTAGGGTTAATAAACGGAAGATGTTCTGCCGCTGGTTAAGAAGAAATTGTTTACGACATCAGTTATTTTCTTCGGCGTATTCTCGTTACTGATGAATCCTGTTTTACTAGAAATGGAATTGTAAATTTTCGTAATACCCATACTTGGGCGTACGACAACCCACATGAAACTGCGACGAGGCATTTTCAACATACATTTTCAGTCAATGTATGGTTTGGTGTTCTGGGTGATAATTTGATTGGTCCATTTTTCCTCCCTAATCGACTTAATGGAGTAGCGTACTTAAATTTTGTAAGAACAAACCTGCCTACCCTCTTGGAAGATATTCCTGTTCAAAACAGAATAAATGCATGGTTTATGCACGACGGAGTACCTCCACATTTTTCTAATGATGTGAAAAACTATTTAAAATGATACATACGGTAGACAATGGATTGGTCGAAAATGGACCAGTAAAATGGCCACCACGTTCTCCTGACCTCACGCCAGCAGAATTTTTCTTATGGGGTTGGATGAAGTCAATTGTTTATTCAAAACGGATTAACACTATAGAGGAGTTACGTAATCGCATTACAGAGGGCGGCAGAAGAAGAAACTATCAAGAATGCTCCAAACGTTATGAAACTCGCTAGAAAAGAGTGGATTCGTTCGTGCGAAAAACGTGCATTGCTAACAACGGAGGACACTTTGAGCAACTATTATAGGTGATTATTACAGTTTTATAAAGGTAAATACATTTTATGTTAATGTTCAGTCTAGAATAAATGATCAGCTGTTACTCACAACCTAAACATTAGTTAATATTTTATGCAGTTAAGAATATGCATTTTTGTGCGTCTGTTTTATTTTTAAATAAAGCTAAATTTCAATACCTATTATTAATTTTTTTCCTAAGTAATTCACATGAATCTTTTCAGAATTAAATGTTCTACAAATCTGTTTAAGAAAAAAATGACGTTTATTAAACATTTATGGAAGTAATCTTACGTTAAAACACAAAAATGTGTTATTTCTTTGCACCAATTCTTGTGTTTTACGTAAGATATCTCTGAAAGTATTGCATTTACAGCTCTGGGACGAATTTTAATAAAATTTTTCAGATATAAAAACATAATAAAAAACAATCGTATTTGTATCTTTGTAACTACCTTTACCATTTTTATACGCCTGACCTGACTTCACCAAGGGTTCTGAAATCCGGGGCGAAATCTTTCGCTAGGCGTAACTCGCTAACGAAGCGTTTCCGGGCATATGGATATATGAACTTTTTTACTTGTTTTTAGCTGTAGAATAAGCTCCCGAGAGATTGCCGTTTAGTTTTGAATCACCCTGTATATAAGATTACATTGTTTGATTAATTCATTAAATATTAAACTTATATGTTTATTATAATGTGAGAATGTATAACTAGACCACAATGCATGCACTCTATAGACAGCATAATATATTTCTTTAAATTAAAGAAATATGCTACCTGTAATCAAGCAACATTAAAAATTTTCTTTCTTACGCTGTTATGTAATTGGATTATCATTTTTAACAATTAAAATCTGATAAAATAAAAATAGCAATCTTCCAATAAACAGTTAATTAACAGAAGCAAGTAAGTAAACTGCACAGTGTTGGACTACACTGTAGTCCCTGGCATCTATCCAGGTAACCAAACACTCCACCCTGTGCTGTACATATTATCTTCTGTAATAATGTTATCCAACTGAGCAATTACTGATAAGAGTCAAAGGGTTGACTAGATTACTTCATTTACCTGGATGTCAATATTTACGCTAGCCGCAACTACGTATCGATTACGTTCAGTAGAGTCGGATTGCGTTTTGATTTGTTTGCCACAATTCTATCTACAGATAAGGACGTAATAAACTTTTTTTTTAGGAGATGGACAAAAACTACATGGGTTATTAACACTCTTGATAGAATAAAAACTATACAATTATGAATTGGTAATAACAACAGTAATGAAGGTCCTTAACAGTTATCTGATAAAGATAATGCAGTTACTTTGATCAAGTTGCATTTTTAGGTTTTCCAGAAAACAGCACTTTAATTTTCACATTAGTTAGTGAAAACGTTAATTTCTTGTGTTTATATTTAAAGGATTTTACTTTTCTAGTAACATTAATCTTATCATAAGTTTTCAACTATTAGATTATGATAGATTTTATGCACATGTGACCCTTATCTACATATATAAAAATGAATGTTTGTCTGTATGTCCTTTATAGAATCGTAAAATATTTGACTGATCACTATGAAAATTTGTATGTAACTATATTTTTCCACGAAGAAGGTTTATTTGATATGCCCATTGATGTAACTCGCCACTAGGTGGCACTGCAAAAGATAAAAGTTTTAAAAGCATCTGCACATTATAAACTGCAATTACGAGACAGTTACGTATATTAAATAGCCAAACACTATTTGAAGGCACTAAGTTATGATGTATATTTGTCTTTAAAAACAAATTTCTGGTTGAACTTAAAGCCCATTTTATAATAAAGTATATGTAAATGTACAATGGATCTAAACATACACTTTTGACAGATTTTATTGATCGTAACAACAAGGTAAACTCTACATCGGCGTTGGAAATATAATTCACTTGAACCAGGAGTGCTCATATACTGTACAGGTAAAGCTTACGAAAAGCGTGCAAAGCCGCGGGAAACAGCTAGTAAAATATAAAAGTTGAAACCTTTTTATATGTCTTTTTTGTTGTCTAATTTTATTATTTACAAGGAATTTTAAGTTATTAACCCAACCTTCGTAAACAAAACTGACTGTAATGTGGATTCATATTACTTACTCGAAACTAAATGTAAATTAATACAAATATTTAATGAAAACATGTCTTCCCTATGTAGATGTGGCAGAAACACACTGCGGTCACAAGAAGAAGCAGTGGGATAATTTTAACTGAGTAGTAATTCTGTGTAGTATTTAATCATCTTAGTCCATGTGAGGAAAATCAATTTTTAAGTTGTAAAAATTTTAAAGTTCGCACTTAGATATCAAACTGTCAATTACGGCAAGTAAGTTAATTCATATTACTTGGACAAATAAAGCCACGGAGGATTTACTTAGCGGATACACTTACCAGGTGGCAGCACCTATTGTCTTCTGGTCCTTTGTTGCTGAGCAGTAATTGTAAACTTTTCATTTTTCCACTGTATTTCATGGAAAGGCCGTTAAACTGTTTTTGTTCCCTCTCTTCATTGCCTCACTGTACAACCTTTATGTTTACCATGATATTGAACCACATTTTACAAACAGTGTCACACCTCAGGTTCATCAGTTATTACAAGATTCACAATATTTTGTACCTCATTTCAACTATGGATACGATTTTTTTCTTTTTTCCCAAATATATTTTTTTTACCACTGACTTCCTCAAGTTCCCAAACAACCTATTCTATATTGAAATATAAACCATTATAGATAACTAACATTGTGTATTTCATATATTTAAATTATCGAGTCATTTTATAGAACTAAGATCTGAGGAAAAGAATAAATGGAAAGAGCATTATCAAATTATTGACTTTTTAAAACCCATAGTTTCATACTGAAAATGTTATATTTAAAAAATGTGTGTTTATTTGAAACGGTGATTACTAGCAGGTTTTAAAACTTTTATACAGCTTGAATGTTATAAATAAAGTCTTTTATTACTTATATGAATAGATTATAGAAGAAGAAACTAGTTTTAATAATAAATAAATTACTTAATATACCAATAGAAGAATTAACATACTGATATAATTGTAATTTAATCAATAATTCAGAGACAACGAGGCAGAGAGGACTTTTAAGTCATAACTTTGCATCTATAATAAACAAAATTTTCATTTTATTTAATTCCAAAACGCTAGTATACATGCACTAAATTATTTCCAGTAACAGTATCACTGCCACTTCAATGGAGAGAAGTATTTCAAGGATGTAAATTTATATGTATGTTTCTTATTTCCTAATATATGTATAATTTTATTATACTATACAGGGTGTCCCGTAACTCTCTGGGCAAAGGAGGTGGTGGCAATAGTGACATTAGGTGGCTCAGTTATACAGTTTCATCTACCAAACCTTGATAGTTTGTTTAGTGAGAGAGACTTAACATCAGGTTAACATTTCCATCAAGGCTGTAATGGTATTCTCCTGACAAGCCACAAGTCAACTGCTTCATCAGGCGGAGGTGATGGCAATGGTGGCATAAGGTGGCTCAGTTACACAGTTTCATCTACCAAACCTTGATAGTTTGTTTAGTGAGAGAGACTTAACATCAGTTTAACATTTCCATCAAAGCTGTAATGGTATTCTTCTGATAAGCCACAAGTCAACTGCTTCATCAGGCGGAGGTGGTGGCAATAGTGACATTAGGTGGCTCAGTTATACAGTTTCATCTACCAAACCTTGATAGTTTGTTTAGTGAGAGAGACTTAACATCAGGTTAACATTTCCATCAAAGCTGTAATGGTGTTCTTCTGATAAGCCACAAGTCAACTGCTTCATCAGGCGGAGGTGGTGGCAATAGTGACATTAGGTGGCTCAGTTATACAGTTTCATCTACCAAACCTTGATAGTTTGTTTAGTGAGAGAGACTTAACATCAGGTTAACATTTCCATCAAGGCTGTAATGGTATTCTTCTGACAAGCCACCAGTCAACTGCTTCATCAGGCGGAGGTGGTGGCAATAGTGACATTAGGTGGCTCAGTTATACAGTTTCATCTACCAAACCTTGATAGTTTGTTTAGTGAGAGAGGACTTAACATCAGGTTAACATTTCCATCAAAGCTGTAATGGTATTCTTCTGATAAGCCACAAGTCAACTGCTTCATCAGGCGGAAGGTGTGGTGGTAATAGTGACATTAGGTGGCTCAGTTATACAGTTTCATCTACCAAACCTTGATAGTTTGTTTAATGAGAGAGACTTAGTATCACGTTAACATTTCCATCAAGGCTGTAATGGTATTCTTCTGACAAGCCACAAGTCAACTGCTTCATCAGGCGGAGGTTGGTGGCAATAGTGACATTAGGTGGCTCAGTTACACAGTTTCATCTACCAAACCTTGATAGTTTGTTTAATGAGAGAGACTTAGCATCACGTTAACATTTCCATTAAAGCTGTAATGGTATTCTCCTGACAAGCCACAAGTCAACTGCTTCATCAGGCGGAGGTGGTGGCAATAGTGACATTAGGTGGCTCAGTTATACAGTTTTATCTACCAAACCTATAGTGACATTAGGTGGCTCAGTTATACAGTTTCATCTACCAAACCTTGATAGTTTGTTTAGTGAGAGAGACTTAACATCGGGTTAACATTTCCATCAAGGCTGTAATGGTATTCTCTCCTGACAAGCCACAAGTCAACTGCTTCATCAGGCGGAGGTGGTGGGCAATGGTGGCATTAGGTGGCTCAGTTATACAGTTTCATCTACCAAAACCTTGATATTTTGTTTAGTAAGAGACGTAACATCAGGTTAACATTTCCATGAGGGAATTAAATTTGTTAATTTAATAACAAGATATATATTGCATTTGACGTTTAGTGCTTGCCGTGCAGTTGATCGTCTTGATTTTAGCTCCATTAGAGCAATATAAAACCTCAAAGACGATAATGTCCTTATTTGTGGTCATTGAGTTTTAGGAAATTTCTCTTTTTTTTGGTATACTTAAAATGTGTTTAGTATTTGTATATTTTTATTAATTATTTAGAAAACACTTGAATGAAACTGATGAAAAGTGTAGACAAAAGAAAAAGTATTTGGTTGTATCCCTGAGACTTCATATAATGGTGCAACAAAATAATTAAACATACCATAGAAGTTTTAACTAAAAAAAACTCTTTACTCATAACCTTTTAATGGATTCATAATTAATTTAATTTAATTGGAAAATATTTTAAGTTGCATATTAACACGTTCGCTACCACCATGTTAAGAAAAGTCGTATACCCACAGACCAACAGGCTCAAATATGAGCCGCACGGTTTCTTCCCGTGCACCGGCGTCCCAAATATGCGCCGCTCGGGGCACCTCAAATAGACCGACGTCCCATATTTGCGCCGCTGTTTGCATGCCACTATTATTGCCATGAAAAATCACTGGTCTATTTTAGAGGCTTGATACTTTTGTATTGGTCTATGGGGATGTCTGGCTCACATGTGGGACGCTTGGTCTCTGGATATCTTAAAAATTACGTCCTATCATGGCCTATCATGCCAACTTGTTATAACCAGTGGCACAATAATTAGACTATGAATATGTGAGCACTTAAATATAATGTAGCGTGGAACATTCTGAATATAAGTGTAAATTTAATAACTTATTTAATAAATGTTCACTTATTTTGTTAAATAGTTATTACATATGGGTTAACAGTCATGTATTATGTCTTGTAGAGTAAAAAGAACCCCATTTATGTTTTTGTACCTTGAAATAAAATAAACTTTATTTCTACTTAATTTTCTTATATTTTACTTTTTTAATTTCTCAACTTAAAATTATTGTAGGCTATAGCCTAATAAGATATGTATAATAATACATTCAATGAACTTGTATTTATGACTCTGTTGATTGAGCTTTTGTACCATGAATTAAAATACTATCATAATAAGATATGCATGTTTGATTGAAACTTACCCTAAAACCTTCAGTAATTGAGCAAATAAATAGTGGCTCATATATGGAACGCTTGGTCTATGTTAAGATTTTGATGCTATAGACCGAGCGTCCCACATATGCGCCGCCGTAAAAATTACGCAAATCAGCAATATATCAAATAAGAACAGTACAGACGTACATTTTAGGTTATTTTGTTGAATTATAGCTCAATTCAACAATATTTTATCCTTGGTCTATGGTTAGTCTCACACCAATCATTCTCGGTCTGTGTAGAACAACCACATTTTGTAACGTTGGTCTGTTACGGTGACCCGAGCGGCGCAAATATGCGCCGCCTGGTAGCGAACGTGTTAAATCAATCTGCAAAAAATTCCTTAGCAAATTAGAATCATTTTTCTATTTTTAAAGTAAACACAAAAAGTGTTAATGAAAAGGAACAAGTAGTATTACAGAATATTTTTGGCTTTAATCTGTACCAAAGGGTTTTGGTATGTTTTATATTACAATATTCCAACTACCTATATCATTTATAATTCACCTATACTGAAAGTATATGTAATGTGAATTATTAGTTAAATATTTTTATTAACGATATATAGTATTAATTTACTGTTAAATGTATAATTATTTCTTATTACATTTTTATTAATCATTCAAATTTTTAAAACAACTATTCTTCCAAAGAACATTTATTTAAATGTTTAAAAATAAATAAATAAGCCTCCGATCTATTAAAAGTTTTTAATTTGTTTGATTCGTAATGCCAACATCAACTATTGTTCCCATAGATGAATTGCAGTGTTTAAATATTTAGTAAAAAATAGAATAGTTTTTAAACACGTTTTCAAAGTTTCGTATCAAAGCAGTAAAACAATAACTGTTGAGGGTAAATAGTAGTATTTACCGTAAATAGTAGAATTTCAAACCGTTACAACACAGAAGTGAACGTTACCAATTCCTACAGAGACACAGAGATCCACTTACCCACCGAAACCCAAACAACATCAAGGATCCTGCCACCAGGTGGCGGAAGCTATTGTCTGCTGGTTCTTTGTTTTCCAAGCGGTCATTGTAAACTTTTCATTTTTCCGCCATATTTCACGCAAAGTCCGCTAAGCCTGTTTTTGTTTCTCACTTTATAGCCAGCAGCTTTTGTCTCCATGAAGCCAAGCTATTAAACTCCCCTGGCTAGTTTAACATTAACACAAGCGTTTTCACACATGAGGGTTAAGCAATTTAATGATGTATAGTTAATTATGTTTTAAAACTGTATATGACATAGTGGGTAAAAGCAATCCTAAAAGTTAAATTTGTTTCTGTCTATTCCACTGATACAATCATCATGTACGTAATATCTAACAACACATGATAAATTACCCTAGAAACCATGTTATTCTGTATGTATTCCACAGCTGATTGATAATCATTTAACCCATGCACATGATATATTATCCTAAAAATTACATTTTCCTCTATGAGACCACAGATATAATTATCACTCAATCAACCGTATTAGATTAAATAAAAAAAAAACCCCAAAACGATCAACCGAAGCTACATGTTTAATCTAACTCCTTTCTTTGGAGTGTATATAACTATATATATATATATATATACATACAGGGGTGCTGAAAAGTCCCGGGACGGTCTAATAACTTTTGAACTAATTACAATATAAGAACCAAAATTTACATCAAGCTTTTTTCTCATATAAAACTATTATTTTATGTATTTCACCATGATATCCTGCTTATGGGGGACGTCCCGCTAGGGGTTGGTGAAAATTCTTAAATAGAAGCATAGGTCGAGTCATACATCAAATTAAAGCTCTTTTAATTAGAAACATTTTGGCGAAAATCTGATGTAAAACAGTTGACGCATTACAAAATGGCGGACACTCAAAGATTATAAAATACAGAATTTTTCAAATGCAAACATTCTGGTTGTTAGAGAAAACTGAGACACTTAATCTTTTATTTTACTTCTTTTACTTCAAATCACTTACCAAAACAGTTATAACAAATGTTCAAAGTGTTAACCTTCAGTTTGCTGACAATATCCCAATCGATTGTGTAGAACACTGATATCACATTGTTTATCTGGAAATTCCTTATCAGCAGGTTAAGGTTATTACCTTCCTTATCTGGAAGGTAATCAGCTGGAGCAAACAAGACCAAAAAGACAACAATGAAATTGCCAGCTGACAGATACAGTTGTTTTATCAACTCAGTCACTTAGAAGTCTTCAAGCCCTAATTTTGCAAGTAGTTTCAGTAGTGCTAGTTTATTTCGCAATCGATTGGGATATTGTCAGCAAACTGAAGGCAAACACTTTGAACATTTGTTATAACTGTTTTGGTAAGTGATTTGAAGTAAAAGAAGTAAAATAAAAGATTAAGTGTCTCAGTTTTCTCTAACAACCAGAATGTTTGCATTTGAAAAATTCTGTATTTTATAATCTTTGAGTGTCCGCCATTTTGTAATGTGTCAACTGTTTTACGTCAGATTTTCGCCAAAATGTTTCTAATTTAAAAGAGCTTTAATTTGATGTACGACTTGACCTATGCTTCTATTTAAGAATTTTCACCAACCCCTAGCGGGACGTCCCCCATAAGCAGGATATCATGGTGAAATACATAAAATAATAGTTTTATATGAGCAAAAGCTTGATGTAAATTTTGGTTCTTATATTGTAATTAGTTCAAAAGTTATTAGACCGTCCCGGGACTTTTCAGCACCCTGTATATTAGTTCCATTGTATTTATTTTACCACTCATTACTTTTTAATGTGTTTTATGTTTTATAAATTATTTTATTTTACAATAAGAATAGCTACATCTAGCTTTATTTAATTTTAATATAAATAAAATTATAATCTTCTGTACCTGTACTGTTAGAATTTAATGTTTCATGTGTGCATATATATCTATACACTGGATCACTGGTTTTGTGTGTGATTAATTATTTATTGATGAATTATTAATTATGTTTATAAATTGTTTTTTTTTTAGGATAAGTATATTTTAAATTATATTGACAGTCACCTGTTCATTGCAGATCTTATCTGCGTGACAATAAAATTTCTGATTTGATTCATTGATAAAATTTTCAAAACAACACAAAAAAGTACATTTTTTCTTAAAGAATACTGTGAACATTCCTATCTGACTAATACAAATTTGAAGGCTATAGCACTAATAGCTATTTGGCTGTTGAATATCGTTCTCTTGAGCACGATCAACATTGTTGTCATTTTGTGATGAACAAGACGCGTTAGCTACACCAAACGTTAACTTCAATGTGACCTTCACAACTTCGCTATTCGTACAGTGTAAATTTGTTTCATTGTTTCTTCTTGTTATGCCCTTTCTGCATCTCAAGGACACTATTCAAAAATCAGACAAATAGCTGCAGGTCTTTGTCAGAAAAGAATTGTAGTTTTCACAAGTGATATTCCTATCATCAGAATTACTTAACAGTTTTTAAAACCGTACACAGAGTAGGAAAGTCAGAATATCTTACACCACATTCTCTGCTGAACATACAGCTAATACTCAAAATCTATGGATTGTTTACAATTCTGTCGCGTTTGTGTACTCACCAACAAGCGCCAGAATGACAGTGAGCAGAGGTGCCGCTGGGAACGTTATTGTCACATTGAACTCCAGCATCTGGAGTAGATCGACTGCAACATACGGGATTCTGTTACCTTGCCCTTTTTACAGGGCAATGAATAAGTTCATCCTTCCTTGGACGTTAATTATAGAAAGGTTGTAGATTGAATGAATATGGGCTGAATTTGCCACAATCTTTTACTGTTATACACTAGATATTTTATTTCACACAGCCAGAGAATCCATGAAAATGTAACTTGGTGCAATGATCTGGTTCTAATCGAATTTTTATATAAAACAAAAACAACGTATTTTAGAAAGATAATTTTTGTGCAAGTGTGTTTGAAGCAAGTTTAACCCTTTTCAGCCAGACGAAAATTATGCGAAGCATACGGGCAGAGTCACTCGCCGAACGTATTTAAGTGTGTCTATAGTTTTTGTTGCTTATTGCCGATTTAATAATGAAGATAAATAATCTATTTAAAAGTCATTTACTTTTTTATTCAAAATAATGAAGTGTATTTAGACGTTTGTACCGTTTTTCTTTGTTGATCAAATTAACTGGTATCAAGGTGAAAACTTGTTGGGTTTGTTCAAATAAGTGGACCAAATGTGACAGGAGTAATATAAAAAGATAAAAAACTGTCTGCTCTCTTTGTCAAGAGGGCTGACATCCAATGTGGTTGCCAAAACATATTTGCAAATTAGGCCTACCCAATTTTTTTATATACCTAACATTATTGTATATAAATAACACAGTTTTAGTAAAAATTTATGAATAATGTAAATAGATTTTTTACTCAGTATTAATAACATTTTGTGAACAAACTTCATAGGCTCAATGATTGGAACTCATTTCATCAAAATTATTTTATCATATTATAGAGTTTATCAAATAATCAGTCACAAAAATTCTTGGGTATATTGTGAAGAATAATAAAATTATAACCAATATGCTTAATATAGACAGAACCTTATTAAGATATTAAAAATTATTATGCTACTTTATTAGCTTAATATAAAATTACTTTTTTCATACTGCTTGTAAAACCAGCTCCAAAATACAATTTGTGAATGAACCAAACTCTTAGTTTTTATAAAAAATTAATTAGTTTTATCCTGCATAAACTTATTCGTATTATGTTAGAGATTAGACAAAAACCGTTGTAATGTAATAATTGCTATTGGTTTTCCACGAATAAATTATTGTTTGAATGAAAATCAATTTTACTATAGAGTACATAATAAAAAATCACTTGTGAAAAGATACCGCAATATTTGTATCATGCATGAAAGCAAAAAGTACAGTTTAAATTCAGAAGTTTCAGATATTTGTTAGGTCTGACACTGAACTAAGCCAATGGCTGCCTAACAAATTGTAGTATAAACTTAGAGTAACTCTTAGAATAATACAGGAATAATTTTAGTATAACAGTACTAAAGTATTATTTTCTACTTTTTGTTATATATTTAAGTAATTCAAGAAACTAATCAGCAGCTTAGAAGTGAAACTGAAGCACTCAAACTGGCAAGTTAAAAATTCCTCAGAGAAGTTGAATAAAAATTTGTCTAATGGACTTGAACCATTGTCCAAACAAATAAGTGACTACAACTCTCAATTTAGGAATGTATTTATTTTATAATTTTCATCATTTAAAATTCCTTCAGAAATTAAAAAAATAAATCTGATAAATATTACTCACCAATGAAGACAAATATCTGATGATGAGAATAACGCAGCAGCATTGATATTGACACTGTCTGAAAAATAAAATTACTTTATTTGGTTTGGAAAACAGTTTAAGAAAGTATATTATCTGTCAAAACCATAAACATGCTATCTCTCATTCAAATTTCAAACATTAAAACTATGAGTTTAACATAAAAATCAAAAAAGCTTAAACTTTTAATTCTTAAAACTCTTAATGCATATTTATTCTAAACTATTTTCAAATCAATAAGGCAAAATAATAAATAAAATCTGAATTTATGAAAAAATAAATATTGTTATTTTACCTGTATTTTAATGTAATAGCCAATTTCTGAATACAATATTCATAAGAAAGAAAGAAAGAAAAGGCCTGAACCGAATTCAGCAATTTTAGTGTTGTTTCTTTTACATGTAACCCTCACAGAAAAATTTCATATTTGTTATGTAAAAAAGAGGGAAATAGTTTGTATAAATAGTTAATAGTTTAATAGTTTATAGTTTAGACTATGATTTCATTATGACATGAATAAAATTGCAAATTAATAGGGGCGGAGCTATGAAGTGATTGGCTGCAGCTTGGTCTTGGTTGGTTAAGCTTCCACTCCTTTCTACTCATCTATATAGAAAATTGTTCAGCAGTTTTTGTTCAGCATCTATTGACTGAAGTGGCTTCCCACAACGAGGCCAAAATATTATATTGAGAAAACTATTTTCAACTTGGTGTCAACCATAATAGGTGAGTTATGACACAGACTACATAAGCCAAAGAACTAAGGTTAACACGTTCATGACAAAGACTTTTTCCAGACTTTTTATTTGCTATCAAAGTTTTCAATAATAATGGCAAAAACCGTAACTGGGTTTTTTCCCATTAAACGTCTAGAAGTACAACGAGGAAAAGTATGTAGACTTCGCAATTTCGCACAAAAAATTATTTAAATATGTTTTTTCAACTTTTCTCTGTGTACTCCAAAGGGGTACCTAACAAAATTAATTTAATTTAAAAATTAAGCAATTGTGCCTCCGACGGGGTACACGATGGTCTGAGGTATTTATTTTAATTAAAGCGAGAGATCAAATTTAACAAACCACGAAGACATGCAAACAATAAAAGTGCAAATAAGGAAATACATAGTAACATGTACCCCCATATGGGGCGCATGACACGCTTTATGAAAGCCTGGTGTGTACCCAATTGGGTACACGATAAAGTTTGCATGCATGTACCCAATGAGGTACTGCGGGTACATAGTACAGTGAATAATTACTTAAGTTTCAATGTTCATGGATTTATAAACATTACTAGGTACTTAAAAAAAATTTCTAAGAACCCAAATCAGGTTAATATACTTGATTACTGATCAAGTAGTTTTTACATTAATGTACAATGCATTGAGTGAAAAATAGCTAATTTAAAATAAGGATTTTTTTTCACTGTTGGGCCTTTTTCCAGTGCAAGTTACTTTTCCCTGATTTAATAATATTTTTCTCCCTGGCTTTAAAACACGGGTACATAATTCTTAAAATTAACACAATTTTAAGTCACAACTTCTTTATCCTCTCCATAAAACAGGTGCTCTCAAAATGTATTATGTCAAACTTTATTAAATTCCCATTGCCTTAATCTTCAGTCCATACTGAGTTATTAGGTTGATAACATCAACATGCTGAAGTTATTGCAAATTCTTGTAAAATTATTCAAATTGTTCCTGTTCAAATTGTAATGATAAGGAAGTTAAAAATGTTGGCAAATGTTCATTATATTTTGCCAGATTAATTTCAAATATTACATTTACCTTAATCAGTACTGAAAATTGACAAGAATACCCATAATTTATATTAAATTAAATATATCTAATAATCATTTTCAGGGATATGTCGTGATTAAACAACTACGTTCATTCTTAATTGATTACACGATAAATTTTTAAGCTAGAATGGTTTAAAACTATTTGGAAATTCGTATTGCCCTCTGCAGGAATTGAATGCAAGACTTGATGGTTAGAAAGCCACATCCTTACCCCAACGCTAAGGTGAAGGGCATGTTTATCTGACTTATTCATGTAACACAATAACAAATATGTGGCAAAGACACTATTCACAGTCTACTATTAAACGTATTGTTATTGACAAAAATCTAAGCTGGGATAACCATATCGTGCACATTTCAAAAACATTTCCTCTGACTATATGCCTTACAAAGAATGTCTTTTCATTGTAATTTGGAGACACTAAAAATAATTTACTTTTCTCTAGTGCACTCTCATATTCCACATGGAATATCTGTGTATGGGGAAACCACCAAGGATATTGTTCTCAAACTCCAAAAAAGAAATAATGAAAAAATTGAAAACAAATAATAGTGTTATAAAGACCTTTTAAATGAGCTCAAAATGTTTACAGTATATTGATCATATTTATATAAAAGTATAAAATATGTAAAAAAAATAATAGCCCTTCCATGTCAAGAGTGAGCCATAAGTACAGTACAAGTTGTAGTATTACACTGGACAAACATAGACTGTAGTTTTATGAGAAAAAACACTAATTATATGGGAAACACTTTTTAACTAAAATACCGTTAACGATAACTGCAGAGAAACAAAAGCAATAATTTTTTTTAACTGACGTAATACTTAATTTCTTTATCTTTATATTCATTGCACAAGTTTTATAATTCTGGGTTAAGCTGATTTTTTTACACAACTGCAACATTTCAATTTGAGTTTTTGTGTTTATGTATTTATTTGGATTGTTTTGTGTGTTAATTTAAATTATTGTTGCTAACTTATTGTTGATTATTGACATATATTATTATTGTTATTGTTTTAGTTCCATGTTTAAAAATGTTTCTTTTTAATTATTTATATTATTGTTAACTTTGTCTGTATTTTTAAAACTAATCTGTGTTATTGCTAAAGCTGCAATTATTGGGGCATTCGTAATTAAATTGACTAGAGGATTACAGTATTTTATCACATTATACCCTCTTAGTTTGTAAGTATATTAGTTAAGTAATTTTCATGACTCTATTCAATGTATACAAAATGTATATTCAATAAATAAAGAGATTTTAAATTCAATTAAATTAAATTTATTTCTAATTTTTTGAAATAGTTTGCCACCATTATGACAATAGTCTTCTGACCTTTTAAATTTTATACATGTTACCAGAGGAGTTATTTAATGTTTAATTTAGCAAAAGGTTTTTGAATCTATCACAAAAATGGCTATGTAATTTTGAAGAATTGACAGTAAAATAATTAATAAATGTAAAATTGTTTACTATTGCAAATTTTACTATACAGACATATATAATTCTTTTTTGGATTTCAATGTTAATTGTGTATGATGTCCAATATGTAGCACAAATATTTTGAGAAATATTTGGAAGAAACACTGACACCAAAAAAATTTACACCTTACAGTTTATCTAAGCAATAATCATAGGTATAAAGGCACGAGCATCCGTTAGCTGTTTTCTTTGTCTCATTATAAACAGTCTGTCTTGTTTATAAATTAAAATACTGTTAAAACATAAGTGATAAATTGTGTTTTGCACTGTACTCATGGACTTTAATGATTTATGATTTGATGGAAAACCTACCACATGTTACAACATGTAAAATAGGTACAGACAAAACAGATCTGGCAGTATATATTATGATGAAATAAATTTAGTTCAAAATATTAATTGTCTTATCTAAATTTATTTCTATACATTAATTTATATTAAATGGATAAATTTTGCAATTAAATACATTCTATTTCCATTCCTAGTTAATGCTCTTACAAAATATAAATGTATAATATAATGTATATGTATTATGTATTTTAAAGCCATAAGAATAATGTTAAATTTAAAACATTACGACTCTGCAAAACGGCATTTTTAAAAAATTCCAAATTTTAACAATTTACAACCTATAAGTTTTAGAAAGTATTCTGTATGATAAACAACAACAGAATTGTTTCAAATTACATGATAAGCCACATCCATACAATACAAGGAATAAAAATTATACAGTATTGCCTAGACACAAACTAGAATTTTTTAAGAAAAAGACCACGTACTCAGGAGTAAAGTTTTTAAAACATTTCCCTAATACAAGATAAAAAATAGATTTAGAAAAGTATATTGTTGGTAAGGCTTTGTACTCCTTACAGGAACTTTGCTGACAGTATTATTATAGCATTTTATCTTAATGTATTTTTTTTTTTATTTTACAATTTTAATAATTAGTTATCTATTTCAATCAATTAACACCATTCGATGTACAGAATGTGCAAACATGAATAAAGATTGTTGTCTATGTTGTATTACAATCATATCATATGCGTTTACCACAGAGAATTAATTGATAGTAAATAAACCATTGGAGCGATTAAAAAGAGAAATTCTTTCTTTCAACGTTGAAAAGTACTTGAAACCATTTCACAATCTGAATGTACAAGGTGGGTCACCATTGTGACGCAATCAACTTATTTCTGATCTGAAATTGAACCATGTGCGGATTCCCACACCTCGGTAAATCATTTTCGGAAAAGAGAGAAAAATCCAATACATCGTACAGCCGAGACGGATTAGTTGTCAGAGGTTTATGCGGTGCAAATTTCACGGGATGCCATCATTCATGGTGTAACGTGATGCAAGTGTATAATGATTGCGGGGAGAAGCACCCCCTGAGGTCATCGGACACCACCACCCCCACTCCCCCTCCCCCTCCCCCACACAGCCACCACCCTCTATCAATTACACAGCCCCAATCATTAACCCTATTCATTTTATGGCCACTTCTTCGCTATTTGCTCGGCCCGGCCCGGATCACATGTCACCGAATCACTGCGCTTATAAACAACCTTATAATTACTTGGACAAATTGTTGGCCCTACTGATTGCCCCGATAATTACACTGCAGACGCCATTAGTCTGATTTTATAGACTGTTTGCCCCGGCTTGATTTCAGATGAATTATCTCCTAACCACTGCTAACTTGGTTTCTTGCTGACTGCAGTCCAAGTGTACATTGCAATAAACAAACATTTGTTTTCATGTCAAGACTTATTAGTAGCAATAGTTTTGATTTTTAAACTAGGTTATAGAAATAACTCTGATTTTAATTTAAGCAAGTTTTAATTGCCTCTCTTAAAACTGCTTCAGGGGGAAAGTTTAGTTAAAATTGAATTGTAGTATGAGTTTTTTAAACCAAAATTAAAATCAACCATTTCATTGTAATCTGTCAAAAGAAAAAAAAACCTTATATTCAATATGACAGAAATGAATTTAATTGGCATGTTCAATTAATTTTCAATCTAAACAAAACAATTATTTAAAAACATAAATAAGAGATGAATTATTAAACTTAAAAGAAACTCAAAGTAATACTTTAAATATATTTATCTGTGTCAAATTCATGTAACTGTTTTATCCTTAACACCATGCCTTGTCAGTTTCATTATATTCCATCAATAATAATAACAGAATTATTAGTCTACTGATTAGTTGTGAACTCAAATTAACATATTTTTTTCAGTTTGATTCACTCACTGGTGACTCGTATTACACTAGTTTATTAGTTGAGAAACCTACAGGATTTCACAAAAAACCTGCTCTATTTTTCGAAAGTTTTTTGAAGTGATAAGAAGTATAATTTTCGAATCATTACAAGGAAGAGTATTATTGGATATGAATAACTCATGCACAGGTGACGACTTTAACACCTTTTTGCTTAAGACCCAGTTAATTCACGTGTGCTACATGAGTAAAACATGAATAAGACATATGCAGTTGTTTTCCTTGTCTGTGCCGATTTCAGCTGTTGTCATTGTCTGCCGTGTTATTACATCGGCAACCTTTCAGTTAACACTATAAATATTTAGGTTTTTCTTGATTTTGGAGCTTATTCAATAATTAAATATTTGTCTAATTGAATATATAAAACAGTAACTCATGGCAGTTAAAAAGTAAACCAAGGGGAATAACCAGCTAGTTCTGCCAATTTCACCTAGAGTGCTCAAACACTGACCTACACTAAGCTACCACACACCAAAGCCTATCATCATCGCAATACAAAAAAGAGTACCAAATTCAAGTACATGTTAAAAAAAAAATTATTTCCATTAATAATAGGTATTACATCAAATTTTAAAAAATAAATAACGACTACGCTACAAAAAATTGATATTAAATCAATCTAAATTATTATATAAATATATCTCAATCTAGTTCTTGTAAGGCAATGATCTATTTAATTTTCCCTTCTCCATATGAATTCACAATTGGCAATACTGTCTTAACACATCGTCCAAGTAAACTATACTAAAACTAGTGTGCACTAAAATGACTTACAGGTGCTCCTCAGGTTACAATTGTACATAACATGACTAATGTCCCTACTTGGAAAACTCAGATGCATAACTCTAGATTGTACATTATTTTTACAACATATTTGTAGAGTACTTTTAATTCTGAATTATATGTGAAGGGAAAATTGAATCTTAAGTTACAGACATAAGATCACATATTCCAGCATAACATGACTATTCTTTGTTTTAACACACATTACTATGTTAGATCAGGAATTTATGAAATTTAAATGCAACGACTGTGATACATTGTACATTGGCCAAACTAAAAGGAACATTAAGACACGGTTCAAAGAACACTTTGGCACATATAAAATATGGAAGAAATGAAAAATCTGCTGTGGTGAATCACTGTATTGAATCTGGACACACCATCTCTAATAAAAATTTACGATTATTAAAAGAAGTTACTAACACAATACACTTAAAATGCTTGGGAAACATTTTACATTAACACAAATCAAGAAAAACTTATCAATAATGAAGACGGACCAATTCAAAATTCAGTTTTACTCTCATCTCAATTTTATAAAAAAAATTAAAATTAAATTCTAATTAAATATTTTATACTGGCTAACCGTACATCCAAATTGTTTACCATATGTTACTATAAAATTAATTATTATTACAAAAATGTAAACATTTAATAATTTGTGAAGTGCCTGATGATGGAATCTTTGATTCAGAAAGGCCTTGCACAAAATAAAATATTATATTGGAAAATGTTGTATTCCTTTATATTAGTGATACTAAAATAAACACATTACTATACTCCGGGAAGCACATATAAAAACAATTCTATATTTATATTACTAAACTCTACAGAGCATCTTCAAGTTGCAGAACTTCATACAAAGTCATATTTTAAAATATGTAATAATTTAAACTGTTCTATTGATTCTAAACTTCTAAAACACTTGTAAGAAAAATCAACATTTTTTAAAAAAAAGTCAGGAGCAGCTATAAATATCTGAGTAAAATCATAATGTCAATTTCCAATTTCTATACTGCTTTCAAAGAAGCTTCTTTTTATATAGGATTGTGATAACTATATGTAAAGAATTATTAACTGGCATATTATAGGCTATTGGTAAAATCTAATCCATAAGGCATGTTTAAAAAATAATGATTACAAAATATACTGTTTTATAAAATGTAGAGGATTTTAAACTTCAGATGTTTCTTTTAATTTAATGCATCTACTGATCATTATTCCATTACAACTGCACAGTTTCGTTAAAATGACAAAATAATTTTTATAAATCGGTTATTAATGGAAGTATCTTATAAGTAACAAGACTTAGATATTTAATTTCTATTGCAGAACTGGAAAGTGAATTGCAAATTACTTACTGGTACTTCAATAATGTCATTAGATTTGCATTGTAATCATACCCAAGAGAATTTTCAGAATTCAACAAATTTAGAAATGGTTACCAAAAGCGAAATTCAATTGACACTAGACCCCATATGATTTTGTGAGTAACTTTAAGCCCCAAGACCATGAGAATCAAGAAGGCATAAAAACTGTGATAGACCGGTATACTGAAAAAGACAGACTCCGAGATGGAGAATTTGCTTGAATAATGAAACGAACCACAGACGGATCCGACCATTGAGAAGGAAGCTCACAATTAGGGAAGATTGTGGACCTCAGGCGGCAGATGAACTGAGATGTTAATTTACAGACAATGTGGCCAATTGCGGCGGGGTGCTTGTAATCATGTCATCATCTGTCTCAGTGTCCGCCACCCCACCTGACCCGCCACTCTATGGTAATCATCTCGTATTCACCGTCTGTCTCACGTGTTTGCACACCACCGGGCTCAAATACAGGTTAATTAGCTCATGGGAGTGAGTGGCCATCTCCCCTTCACTGTTCCTTTGAGTGTTCTCTAAATGAATTTCAGTTAATCGCTCGCATACTCTCATTTTTTCCTAAATACGATGGGTATCTTGGAAGTCACAGATGTTACAATCATATGTTATAATAATCTATACAAAAATATTATTGAAAAAAAAGGTTTGAAACAGATACACAATTCACATACACTATATACCAGAACCTCACAATAGAATACTTCATTACTATTTATTTCATATTTATTGGTATTTCATAAAAATTACAATGAGAGAACAAAATTTAATTGATAAATAGTGATAATAACAAATCTTCATTCCCTCAACACACATACACATTATAAAAACATATTAATAAATAAAATGCCTTTATCAATTCAAACATTTATCTGTTTATTTCATATCTATTGGTATTTCACAAAAATACAATCATAGATAAAAAATTTAACTGTCTCAAAAAATATATACATAGCAAAAAGTACATATAAATAAATTAAAGGCCCTTTACCAATTTCATGCATTTATACAATAAAAATCTGTATACAGCAAATATAAACCTCATTCACAAAGGGGCATTGCAACTTTGCAGACCTACATTTACACATCACTACTTGAACAGTTATACATAAATAAATCTGAATTTTGTCACCAAAGCTTCACATTCAAGCAATATACAAAGTGAAATTCACTATAATAATAAGTTAATTAGTAACTTAACACAAAATCAGCATACAATAAAATCAAGAAAAGGTTTTTCATTTTTTATTTAAGACAAAATAATTTTGACCAACTATAGTAATTATCAGTGGCGTCGGGCCGGGGGGGCACGTGCCCCCCCCAACATTATGCAAAAAAAGAAAAAAATAATATAAATTATCTTTAAATTACGTATATGTATACACTAAAAGTTACGAATGAATAACTAATATAGATCCCCCCGTTAGTCTATTTTTCTGTATGCATCTAATTTGATTCTGTGTGTGTAAAGTAATGCGCGTGTTACAACTAAATTTACAAGTGCCGGTGAGCCGACTCTGGCCGGTTGCGCCCGAGCTGGAGCAGCCGATCGAATGCACCCGAGCCCAGCCGACGCCAGCCGAGGGCCTCCGAGCATTGATGACGCCTGGCGGAGGGATATCATACCAGCTCAGTGCGCGTGTGTTGTGTTGTGTAGGTGGTCGCCACGTTTTATTCGTTCAATAAGCTTATTGTTACTAGCTGAGCTGCTATTGTTTGTGTAATTTTTGCGGATGTTCGTTTGTTATCATGTCTAAGAAACAGTCCCTCTGTACTAACATTCTTTAAAAAACTTGGAAATTCAAGTGAAAGTGTAAATGAAGATAGACATTTAGCGGGGAAGTAGCACTGGAGGGTAGCGTTGGTGATGAATCGCCATCTTGTTTACGCCCAGATCGTGATGCTACATTCCAGGGCGAAAGTAGAGATCCTTCATTGGGAGTACAAAGTGCAGATATTGCAAAGGAGGCATTTCAGCCTGTTGATTGTTTTAAGGTAAGCAAGATTCAAATCCAAATCGAGGCAGTTCAAAGAATCCTGGTACAGTGAATTTAATTGGGTCGAATATAGCCCCCATTAAAGACGCTGCATTTTGTTACCCATGCCGACTATTTTGTCAACATAAGTCTGGTCGCGGGGAGGAGTCATTCACTAAACTGGGCATGAACAATTGGAAGAAAGCTTTGGAAAAATTCAGGAAACATGAGAATAGTGAAATGCATCAAAAATCTAAACAGTTTCTCAATGAGTATAGAAAAGCAGGAAGCACGGTAGCAGATTCGTTGTTCCTCGGCACATACTAAAATGGTTGAGATGAATAGGAGGTATTTAAAATTCATAATTGAAAACATCCTATTCCTTGGAAAACAGAATCTTGCCTTAAGAGGACATGATGAGGGTACTGCTTCATTTAACAGGGGGAACTTTATAGAACTGCTACAACTGAGATCTACTCAAATGGAGGAAGGAATCCAAACATTAATGAAATCCCCAGTCCATTCATACAAAAGTGCCCAGGTACAAAATGAGATAATAGATTGCATAAAAAGTGAAATGCTTCAACAAATTGTCCAAGAGGTGAGTGAGGCTTTGGCCTACTCAATTATTTGTGATGAAACTACGGATATTTCAACCCTTGTGAACAGCTTAGCAATTTGCATTCGATACATTAACTAAAAATAGATGGACACATTAAAATCAATGAAAGGTTTTTGGGCTTCGTTGATGTGTCAGACACTACTGGTGAAAATTTACATCACACTATTAAACAGTATCTGCAGCAGTTGGGTATAAGCTTAAATAAAATGCACGGCCAGGCATATGATGGAGCTAGTAACATGAGCGGCAAATTCAAAGGTGTTGCCTCAAGGTTCCAAGAAGAAGAGCCTAAAGCTTTGTACACACACTGCCATGCCCACTTGCTTGATCTGGCTGTTCAGATGAGATTTTGTGAAGAAATAAGACAGCTTCGGAATTGCTTATCCATAGTAAATCACCTGTATAACTTAATTAATGCATCAGCTAACAGGTTTTTCAATATTTGAATCAATATGTAAGCAAAGCGGAGAAACAAAAATGAAAAGACTGGTGAGCTTGTCTCGAAACTAGATGGACAGTTCGACACAAAGCAATCCATGTAATTCTAGAGCAGCTCCCTGAAGTGTACGAAACTTTGGAAGTTATTGCAAACGATGTATCAAATCGTAAAATTGCAGCCGAAGCTGATGGTCTAGCCAAACAAATCAGCACATTTGAATTTGTATTCAGTTTTAAAACTATTGCACAGCGTTTTGAGTCAGACTGATATACTCTCCAAAGAACTGCAGAGTGAATCTCTTGACATTTCTAAGGTTTTTGCAAAAGTTGAATCAGTCATTGACTGTTTAAAACTGGACAGAAATGATGATGGCTTTATTCAGATGTGGAATGAGTCAGAAGAACAGTGTAACAAATATGGTATGAAAGGTTTGTCAGTTGAAAGGCCTTCACTACCACGCAAACGGAAGATTCCGAAAAAACTTGAAGCTAGTAGTAGCTCTTCAGATGCTGCATTTCATCAATCACCTGAACCTGAACCTGAACAGATGTTCAAGACTGGCATTTACTTTGCTGCTTTAGACACAGTAATTGTAAACCTGCAATCTCGTTTTTCCAAGAACGATTATGATAAAATCAACTGCATCTGCCCAGTTACTATTTAATTGGACCGAAATTGACAACAACGCTGTTTATGGCAATCCAAAAGTTTTATAACTTGTCTTTAAGTTTCTCTGTACATCTTAAGTTTTTTCACTGTTATGCAAAGAACAATTTTGTCAAAACAGACAAAGCAACCACAAGAATAACGTTCCAAGAGTTGGCTGATTTTTTTATTGAGAATGATCTTCAAACCAGTGCACCAGATGTTTGGCAGCTACTAGAAATATCACTTTCGTGGCCTATTCACAACAGCAAGCGCAGAAAGATCGTTTTCTACACTACGAAGGCTAAAGACATTTCTTCGAAGCACCATGACAGAAGACCGCTTAAGTGGGGCTTGCCCTGATGTCTATTGAGCAAGAATTGACGTCTGAATACATGAAAGATAAAAAACTAGATCTGTTAGTTGACAGATTTTCAAATCTAGCCGATAGGAGGCTAATGCTTCATTAGAAGTAACGAAAATTGGTTCGTTGAAAACCATTACTGTAGTTCTGTTTCACCTTAAAACTTTGTCTTGTACACAAATTTGTTTTTTGTGTTATAAATGTCCTTGCAGTTATGTCTAGAATAGAATAAACTTGTATAATTTGAAATTGAGTCTTTTTACAATCCATCAATATAGTAAAAATTGATTAAAACCAATGTTTAACAAAAATACACATATACTTTACTTTAGTTTCTTAAGTGGTAAGTTTTCAAAAAAGTTTCCACGGGACCACCCCCCCCCCCCCGGAGACCCCGTGCCCCCCCAAATTATTAGGTCACGCTACGCCTATGGTAATTGTGTGACAACAGGTCAATCTATAACTTAACCCCATACAACTAACATCCTATGAAATATCAACTAGGACACTCTTTGGATTCAAAGAATTCCTCAATAGAATTAAATGACAAATCAAACCAACAGCCCATAGAACCTATTCTCGAGCAAACATGTACATAGTTCTGCTATTTCTGAAGGTAGTTTGTTGAACATTTTCACACATCGTACCATATACCTTATTTTGAGACCTTGACAGTCCACAAAAAAGTTTATCAATACAATTATTGTTCGTTGCATTATAATTGTGGATATGCTGTAGTAATTAATGAGTAGACAAAATACTGTTTGTAAATAGTAGTATGTAAAATGTATAAGGATTTATGACAGTTAAAAAATTTAATTTTTTAAAAAGAGGTTTGAAATGATCCAATTTGTTACAATATACGATTACTCTCATTTTCATCTATCGTGAATTAGGTAATTTATTTTTCTGTTACATCTATTTATTTCATATTTATTGGTATTTCACAAAAAATAAAATCATAAATAAAAATTGTGTTGCTAAATGGTAATAATAATACATCTTTGTTCCCCAAAATGCATATACATGACAAAAAGTATATTATTACATATAAATAAATAAAATGCCTTTATCAATTCAAGCAGTGTATACAACAAAATCCTGAATGCAGCATATAAAAACCCCATTAACCCTTTTAGTGCTAAGGGGTCTGGCGCATTGCCATACCCAAGAGTGCTAAGCATTTTAGTGCATAAATGGAGAGTTTTAGTAAATTCCTTACTATTTCCTTATTTGAGGTCATATCTTATTACTTTTTTTTGTGTTGAAGATAAATAACCAATAAAAAAATAAATACAAAAAATACATTTGTACATATTTGGATTGTTATAAAAAATATTTTCTTTATAATGTAAATTTTTTTATAATTTTGTTTTCAATTTGGCATACAATTTTAGTATGCAAACAATTTTATATTATTTTTCTGAGGCTACCATCGGAAAGAGCAACTAAAACTAAACAAATTCCATATATTTGATTTCATTTTTACACAAAAACTAAAGAAGTGAGGATGAAAAATATAATATGTTGTCCGCACCAAATTTTGCCCTACATATAGGCCCTAATGTTTGAAACGCTCAAGAGAAAAAGTAATACACTTACTATTATTAGCATAAATGCTTTACTAACTTTATTATTATTTATAAAAGAAGAAATTCAAGCACAGTTAACACTTTTTTACCTAAATAATAGTTTTATTCAGTAATAAAACTATAAAAAAGGTGATGTAACTCATCATAACCTGCAATGTTCTTATTAGACGTAGTTTGTAACTTAGTAAAATATAATACACACGGAAAACACAAATGAAAAATGAAAGTAATGCAATGATTTGGAATACTAATGAAGTAGTATTTCACAATTTAATGGATAAAATAAGACAAAACAGAGTTAAACGAAACGGTGCGGTCAGTTCGCTCGCAACGTAAACATCCGAACTGACCTTTTTATTTCACATTGATGACGTAAAACAGCTGGTCGTCGGCAATTAAATATATAAATATCGTTACTCTATGGCTTTTGGATGAACTGTCATCGTTTGCAGCCAGTAACTTGCATAAAACTGAAACAATATATATAAAAATACGCTGCGTCTACAATGGTAGGACACTAGCACTTTTAGACATAAACGACGTTAGGACACTGTAGCACTAAAAGGGTTAACAAAAGGGTATTGCAAACTTCGCAGGTCTACATTTACACCATCACAACCATAAACAGTTAAACATAATTTGAACAATGTAATTTATTTATGTTGGAAATGATTTTAACTATACAAAGATGGAATCGAATTTCAGGAGATTTTCAATGTTATTTGTCTGAATGGAATGTTATTTCCAAAATATGTAGCAAGTGATAAACACGGTCAAACAGGATGTTTTCGAGTTTGACAATGATAAGGACTCATAATTAC
>NW_025783686.1:0-27231 GCF_021130785.1 Homalodisca vitripennis
CAACTAGCTTCATGAATACTAGTTAAATATCAAAACCCAGATATAAAAGTAACGTTTACATCTTGTTCTGAATAAAACAGTTCAGTATGGTGGAATGTAATTTTGTATCTATTAGAAAATAAATTAAATATTCTATTTAATTATAATTATTTCAAATATAAATATATAATTCACCTGACCAGGTTTAACTACCTTATGGCCAATGTAAGAAAACTGTGCGCATAGTTCCATGGAGCGATGAGAGTTTAGTTTATACCATCGCTGTCATATCTGACTATTAGAGGTTTTTTATGTGAACTTAAATATTCGGTTTACAAATAACAAGAGATTGTGCGAAAATTATTATGTTCGGCAATCATAAATTTGCTAGCCTAAATGAGCACAGGGACGTCTATAGCTGAGGTACTATAAACGTGGAATGGGGGGGAAGGAGAGCACGTGGTAAGAAGTGGTCGGTTAGGCTGGGATATATTTTCGTAAACTCTACAGATCAATGTCGGGACCATTAAAATCACTTTAAATGTCACTGATCATATTAGAAATATATTTTGAATTTAATTTCAATAATCAAGTATTTGGGGCGATCAGTTATTATTGTGTTCCAGTTGCCATTCTATATAAAAGATTAAGCTTTTTAAAATCGTAAATTGTACTTGTTGTTTATTAGCCTCCTTCACAAGTTTTTGGTTATCTTTAATATAAATAATACAATATCTTATAGATGAACTTAATAGAGTTAAAATTGTGCCACATTAAATTTAAACACATGAGGAAATCTACTTATTTGGCGTATAAAATAATTCCAAACTGTATCACATAATATCAATATAAGGTAGATTCATGTTTTTGAATAGGAGAGCAACACATTTTTATTTTTCGAGTTATGTGAGTTAAACAAAATCAAAATTATAAATGCTAATAATTGTTTACAAAAAGTCGGGTAAGTTGTCATTTGTTAATTGAGTATTAATATTCCAATGTTTTAAAAAATAGAAGCTACTATGGGGCCTGTGGAGGCAAAAATAACATTTTTACCACATTCTTCGGGACAACCTATTTTTTTAACCGTAAAATTCCATTGTTTGTAGTAGTGGGTATCTTCTCGCCGTGTTATCTTCAATTAACTGATGCAGTTTTATTCTCTGCTCTTCATCCATTATACCACGTGTCTGGCTATATTCGGATGTGCGAACTGGCATTTCAATTTCTCCCTAGCCAACTCAAAATGTACTAAAACACATATCATTTATTTCCAAAACAACATCAGAAAGACCATTTTTGAACAGTTGAGTTCTTTTTGTTTGCATTTAACAACATTTAAAACTATAATTGTCACTGTTGTAACTACGCAATCAATAAATAACACGTTAGTGGTTAAATTTTGGGCTTCTCAAAAATCATGTTAATAATTGATTCTTTTCATATTGATTCTACCCTAAGACCTTATACCCCGAACTATATCACTGATTCCTTCCTCTCTACTTACCTTTCCATGTAATCAGCCTTACATTTATATGTAAAAAGAGTTATAACAATTAATTAGGTTTACCTTTGACAAAACATTCAAAAGATTTAGTTTCAAAATTTAATTTTGCTTGAAATACCAGCTTATATTACTATCAAAAATATTCTATAAATGATATGGGAAAATAACCTAAATTTCATTGTTACTAATCGACTATTCAATTTCGTTTTTAACGTTACAAAATGTTTTATGCAATTGAACACACACTAAATGACCTATATTTTAGGTGGTTTGAGGATACATATGCATCACACAGTTATAGTATCAAATGCTTATCGGTGAAAATAAGGAAACTTATTGCAATAAAATTACAGTATTTCCTCTTGGCTTTATATTCTATTTTGCAACATATTTTCTATGCGTACTAAGTGTTGATGTATTTTAGAGGGATTTAAAACTAAAAACGAAACTTTCCTGTGTTAACGCTTAAAAGTGCTCAGAAATTAACATAAGCTTAATATATAGTAAATGGCTTTTTTTTTCAAATATTCTATTTTAATTTTTCATGAGTGGGAAAAATTTAAAAAAAAATTCTCTCAGAGCTTGTAACATAAGCAAATATACCGAGAAATAATCCGCAATCAAAACGAAATCAGTATTATTTAAATTTAATCAAATCGTATTACAGTATCTCTAATCTTCATATCCATTGAACGATGGAATCTGAAACAATCTTGTTCAGGATTTTAATTTTTCTTACTGATCTAAAGGATGTAAATCAAAATTTAAATTTCCCATTAAAATTATAGTAATATAAATACTTACAGGCCGATCAAGTAAATTATATCTTATTAAATTAAGTCTATACATAGATATCAGATTAATATCTGATATGGAGCCGCCGAGTGTTACAGATATCCACGTCCAATGGTTTGATCAAATATGAATGCCGAGTTCCCGTATGCCACCAAATATAGCATTACCAATGATACCACTCGTCCTACGTCGTATTCGGCTTTATTGAATGAAAACGCAATTTATTGTGAACAACTCCAATTTGTCTGAATATCCAATTTTAGTGACCGAGGATTTTATAAGGCTGTTTATATCATTTATATTTTATTACGTGGTTTAGTACGTATCAATCCAACAGGAGCAAGAACTATCTAAAAACTTGTGTTATTTGTTACTCTTCATTATCTCATGAACTATTGTTATATTTTACAAACGTACTTTGGTGTTCATAAATTTAAGTCAAAAAAGAGTGTTAATAATCTCTTCAAAGTGCTAAATCCAGAAGTTTGTGTTATGTACTGACACTAGTTCTAAAAAGCATGTTTGGTATGGTTAAATAAAGAGTTGTTATATTGTTTAAAACAATGCAGCTTTCAGAGTTCCTTAGGGTTAGAAAATATTTTTCTCGATTACTTAAAAATGTATACAATTATAAGATAAAAATTGGATCTGAATATTTTACCAGGCTTAAGAAAGCTCTTGAGAAAAGTATATTTATTTAATATAACGCTAAACGAAGCGTAACTCTGAGCTTTATATAACTTAAGTAGCATTTTGGTCAATGGTTCCAATTTAAAACTAGATGGGAGTTGATGATAAATAGTTAACAACATTAATTTCTGAATGGCTGTGGAACTAATAAATTGAAATTTAGATCATCTCTCGTGGTTAAACGTTTATTACTTACCATTGATATTATTATTTACTTTGAACTGACATCAAAGGACAACTCTGAAGATATAAAGAATTAGTCGGTAGAAATATAGAATAATGCTAACATGGTTTTAATGATTCAAATGGTATATAATGTATATTTAAGTTATATCTTTTATTTCATTAAAATATGTAGAAAGATTATGGCCCATTTCAGTAATCATCTGAGGGCATAAGTATATTATTTTATGTATTTAACTTAAAAATTAAAGAAATGAGGCTTCATTTCAACCGAACCATAAATATGCATTAATGTTACAGGTGCCTTCAAGTGAAGTTCATTAATCATTTTCCAACGATTATTAGTAAATTTCACAGCATTTTAGCCCTTGCTCCAGACTTAATTCATCATCCCGGCGAGATTGTATTATATATGTAAGTAAGTGAAGTCACAGTATATTAAATATAACGCGAATGTCATAGTTAAACATAAATGAAAGGATTTACACTTCCAATGAATCTATAAGTAAGTGGTATACAAATTTGATATCTATGGATGAAACCCCTTACATTAAAGGTGTGTGATCTATTTACACTGTACTTATAAGAATTGACAAAAATTAAAAATTAAAAAGTACAACTCGTTTGTTGAAGTTCATTTTATTGTAGTCATAGAAAATTGTTCGCATAATATTAGCGTCATGCCGTCTTAACTCTTATAGAGTATATGATTATCCCACAACAGTAGTTTTAATTTTGGTTCCCTGATCTTACATTAATATTGGACATTGCAATATGTTAATTACTAGTTTTATGAAGGAAACAGGATTTATCCGGACATTTAACATCGTTCAGTGAAACAAGAAATCGGTAACACTATGTTTCGAGAGCTGTAAATTTGATCTCTTCTTCAGGTATAGACAAATAACATGATTTGTTTATTTTAACCTAGTTTGTAATTATGCATTAGGTTAGTTTCTTTAACCAGAAAAAGAGATGAGATTTCAGATCTCGAAACGTAGTGTTATTGATTTCTTGTTTCATTGAACAATGGCGAATGTCCGGAAAAATCCTGTTTCCTTTACAATCCTTCCTTCGTCAAAAATATCCTTCAAACTAAGTACTAGTTTTAACTAGTGTTTATCAGGTAGCTAAGGACATATATTAAATAATAAATCTAAAAGAAAAGATTATGTTAAACAAAACAGGAAAAATAACAAGTGAATTTATTGTTTTTTTAATAACAGATTTTTGTAAACAATTATCGTTATTGTAAATATCAGACTTGGTCTACGGACATAATAGCTACTCCTGGAAACATACCAGTAGGTTTTATAAAGGAAACGTATCGATAGTCTCAAAAGTAGTTTGGACAGGCTTGCCCGAGGGCATAAAAACGAAAAGGAAATTTACGTATATAGCCTAGTTTTAATTACTTATCCTGAAATGTAATAGAATAATTTTATTTACAAATAATAGATAGCCTTTATGACCAAATCAAAATTCCCCTTTTTTACTTGTAAATAAAGTATTAGGACCCTAACAGATACATAACACATGCATTTATTATAATTTTTGTTCGTTTTTTTGATAACAATCTTTTATTGAGTTTTATTCTGTTGATAATTATTGTGTATTTCTTTAACAAAAATATTTTATGCTCAAAAAAGGAAAACTCCTTCAATGTTTGAAACCTAACTGTGCCATAATGTCGATAACAGTACATTCGTTAATAGTAACCATTAGTAGTTGGGACGGCGTTATTTTTGTGTATTATTGTTATATTTTCTTGTATTATACGTTTATATCATTATTATAATGACCAATTTAATACTGCATAAACTAAACCTTAGTAATTGACTCAATTCAATGGGTAAATCAAGGAAATGTTTTTGTATACATGGTTCTCATAACTTGTCGCATGACAAGGCTATGCTTAGGTTGAATACAGTAATTTCATTAGGCTACATGTGTTATTATTTTATATAATTTATTATTTATATTAAAATGTCATAGCGTTACTCAGAATGTTAACAAATTTAATGTGTTCTGTACATTAGTATTTTCAACTTTTAGTATTTTCTATTTAAGACTATACATAAAACTCAAATACAATGCACTCAGTACGACATAATCTATGTCAATTCATTGATGATTATCAATAAAACCACTAATAAGTAGCTTGACACAATAAAATCTACGCTTAGAAAAATTTGATCTAATATGCAGTACCAGCATCATCTTAAACTTAATAGTTCAATAACATAAATTTGGAAATTGTATTAGAATAAATAAGTTAAACATCTACTGATTTCTTAACCAAATATTTATACTATTCAGCTGTCAAAGTTATTAAAATGAATAGTTTTTGAGATTTCTGTACATCCTTGTACATGTATAGTTAATAGATATAATTGTTTTAATAACAAAGCTGATAATAAAATAAAAATAACTTATAAAAGAATTACTATAAGTATAGCGGACGCTCGAACTGTGTGTTTCTTGCCACTTACAGTCGTATTGTTTAAACAAGCGAGAGAGAAATTGGATGAAATGTAAGACAGAATATTGCTGGACGAAGCGCTTTATGCTGAAACTCGATCGTAGATTTTATATTCGTGTTCCCACTCCTCAAACCTCCACTTGACGTGGAAAAAAACGCTGATCTTACAAATACTTGCATCTTATGGGTTCTAGTAGCGTTATTAATTGCGAGAGAAATTGACTTTCACTTCGGTTTACTTCGATCGTCCCGCTCATTACAAGTTTTTCAAATATTAGCGTTAAATCCTGAAATCTTATTTGCATTCAATTGTGTCCTAGTTGTATCCCTTTTTACTTTCCATAAATGCATTATTTTACATAGTTTTCTTTTTAAAAGTTTTTATATATACATATTTTTAATAAGAGACCAGAAAAAGCCGATGGTATTGTGAATGGATTTCCCTCGCATGATATAAAAATGATTTTATTTTATTTCAGGTAATCACTTAATTAAAAAAGTTAGTACAGGTTTTGATAAATTTGAACTTTAAAATCGTCCCTTTATATAACTTGACCCATTCTGTTCACAGGTCATCGTTTTTGTGTTGGTAAAAAGGGTCTGGTTATCATCCTATAAAACATTATGAGCTATTTAGGTACTTTCTTGTTCAGGTCTGCAATTTAATTATATTGCATTATCAAATAATTAAGTCGAGTATCGAAATCAGTTTTATTATAAGCTATAAAATTCTGCCTTATTAATTAATATGCCTCCCCTAGGAATAATATAATTTAAAATTAAAAAAAAACGTCAAACTGATTGTATTATTAACAGAAGTTTTAAAAGAAATATGTCGAACGTTAATCCCTTTTTAAGTTGCCGGAATTATTGGTTAAGGTTTAGCGAAGCCTATCTCTAAATTTTTTAAAAATTTTTTATGTCTATCTGTCTGCCTTCCTGTTTCGTCTACGATCTGTCTGTCGGTCTTCACGATATATTGAGACAAAATAACCTCCAAACTTACGTAGAAATTTAATTTTAAGCTTCTTTTTTATTTGAGGGATACTCATCCCGATGAAGGTGCAGTTATTCCATGGGATTAGGCTTATAAAATATGTTTACATGGTACTTATGGGCAACCACGATTTTAACGTGGACAATGGCAGAAGAATAAATAATATTTTTAAACAAACTGCGTACAATTGTGTGTGTTTTGAGCATGTGAAATTTTCATCCATAGTGTAGTCGAAAGCCAAGTAGTTGACAAGATTAGGTTACACCGTACTCTAGCGTTATAGTTTCCTTTCCTAACTCAACGCAACTTTTATTGTTTGAATATTCGTAGAAAAACAAGATTTAATGATGGAAATAAATTAATGAAAATTTTTAAAATATCATGTGCCCAGTTATCTAGAGAAAAATTTTCACCCACAAAGCTTTAATATTTTGCCTAAAACTTCACATCTACAGAGACAAGAATATTGTCTATGATAGTTCACGTCCACCCAAGGAATTTAGCTGAGCCTAATTTTAATGTCCCTTTGTATCCTGCATGTGCGCAGGACATCCCGAGAATTAAGTGACATAGGTTAAAAAAATATCACTTGCAACCTCAGCAAAGCCTTTTACGTGACACGTGGGTGTGGGCATGGTCTATCGTGTCTCACTGGACATAGATTATATGTATTGAAGTTTGTCTGACTGGACCTAAATAGTATTGAACAATGGTTTTGACGTGACAACGTCTTAAATTAGGTTGCGGCTCGGAGTCACTCATGAAAAAAGTGTAACGCCCGGGTAACGTTACGATGCCCGTCCAGTGGGTCCGCCGCACGGGATCCGCACGGGATAAAGCAGATAACTGTGGGTCCGCCGCACGGGATAAAGCAGATAACTGTGGGTTCCGCCGCACGGGATAAAGCAGATAACTATGTTTATTCGTGAAAATGTGGAGTGCTTAGATTCGTCATTTACAACAACTACAACAATAAAGGTAAATAATTGTACACTGATATTTCATTATCGTAAACTATGATTGATTGATTAATTGTTAGATTGACACAAAAGTTGAGAAACTGAGTTTATAGGTTATGTCATACTATTAGACAAATGTTGATAGTGTTAAGTAAATTATTAGTTTAAATCACTCTGCAATCAATCGTAATTCAGTCGATGGAGAAGAAACAGCGCGTATTGCTAGTCAAACATTTAAAATAAGAAATTATAACCTCTAACCTGTCATAACAGTTGCGACCAAACAAACGAACTAAACCGACCAATCACCACGTGCGGAGTTAGAATTTAACTGTGTTTAGCAAGAATTTCAAATTCCAATTTTAGTAAATGTTTTATTCAACTTTACCATTTACAATAACAAATTTTAATTAATTTCAAATTATGTACAATGTTTTAGTAAACAAAATATATTTTCTATAGTTAAAAATTTGTGGCAATTCTTATTTTCATTCAATTCCTTGTTCCTATTGTGCAATTTAATAATATTCATATCAATAAATATTCTACCGAGAAAAAGACGTTGTCACGTAAAATCTTCCGCCCGTAAAACCGACTTTACAGGCAACCATAATTTTTTTATAGAGTTATTACAAATTATGTAAGGAAAACCTGAGAGATAGAATATGTAAATGTTTATTGCAATGACAGAAAGTACCTCTATATTAATCTTAGTAAACATTGTTTCAAGTGTATTATCTCTGTGAGGAAAAATTAGGAAAAAAATGGAATATTTCCCACGGGAAGTCGAGAGGAGACCACATCGCAACACACAATGGCTGCTGAACAAAATGGTATCCGGGCGGTCCTGTGGTAGCGACTACAGCTCGGCACGTCTCTGTGGGTAGGAGAACATTTACAATAGTAACCTATTGTTACATAAATGTCATAAATTTTTATGTAGTATTTTATTTGAAAAACTTAGGGAGGAAAGATTTTTACTTTAATGTAATAAAGTTATTATTATTTAATTGAATTATTTTAATTTTTAACTTATGCTTATTTCATATCCGTATTACAAATAATAAAAATAATAAAAACCTTACCCTAGTATTGAATATCGCTTAATTTATTATATTAAATAAATTTATGATTATGGTTTTGTAACAAATCACTTATCGTTAGATGTCATGTATTCAATATTACAGCGATGTGTATTTAATGGTAATATATATTCAAAGTTATGTTGTTTATTGAATCTACTATTCTGAATATATGATATTTTAATAAATGTTTAAATGCCGTTAATTAATATGTTTAAATGATATGATGTTTACTCGATGATATGGTGTTTAAATGATATTTAACAATGCCTTTTAAAGCATTGTGAAAAATTCTGTAGCCAACTTAACAACTAAATATGGGTAGACTCGTTTCGTATTTTCAAAGTGAATTTCTTATCGAAGAATGTCTTTTGATATATTTAACTGCAAGTTTAACAGGTACGATACCTATAAATGTCAATGAGGAGAATTAACGTTGAAATCTCAAGCTTTAAATAAAAAGTACAACCAGCTTACTATGGTATAACCACTAAAGGGGCAGTTTCTTTCTGTAGTAATAATAAACTTTATAACAACGTTGTATTTAAATTTATATATACTGAGTCTTAGTTTACTGCTGCATATTTTATCACATTCTTAATCCACATAAAAAATTATGTACTTTTTCAACTGTTATTATACTATAATAATTGTAAAATGTTGTATTTTTATTACTTTTACAAATGTTCATTGCTTTGTTATTGGGATAAGCTGTTAATTTACGATATATGGTGCGACAGTGAATATTTTTTATCTAAATAATAATTTTGATTTTATAAGAGTGATTTAAAGTTGAACCTATACTTTATGTGTTCTTAATAACGGTATACTGAACTATTTTCCTAAAAAATAAGCTATTTGACATTTTAAATATATCAACATTTTATTTGTATAGGTAAATATAAGTATTTTTATTCATAATATAAGTGTACATTTCTTTTAATTACTTTCCTCTTTAAACTAACATTACTAAATCTGAACACTGTACCTTAAACATAATGAGGTACAAGAGATACGTGTTTTCTTACAAACAATTTCGCTTGCTATGTCTCCTAGAAAATCTATGTATAAAATTAACTAAAGTTCTAGATCACGAATATAATAGTTACATATAGTTGTGTACAGAAAAAATTTAAACAGCGATGCCCGATGCATCAATTCCTATATTATGTAGTCATCAGATAGTTTTTTTCAGAGTCCATGTTGTGTAACTGTCATCTGTTGAGACAATTATTACACAATTGCACGTTCTCTTAAGATTTATCTTTAAATATATATTTCTGTCAGAATTCAATTTGTTTGGTTGTCAAAGCAATAAGTCAAAACGTTATGACATTTAAAACCAAATGTTTGTAACCAATTTTAAGTAGTTAATAGATTATGTTCACCGCCATATATAAAATATATTTTTAATGTCCCCAAGTATTGAATTCATTACCTGTTGGTAGGACAATATTAGCTATCCTACAACCCCTGGACATTGTCATATATAAAATTTAATGCATTAAGAAGACTAACCGAACTAATTAAGAACTAAAACCGCCTATAAACTGTATAAATAATTTATAATCAAATGTAATTAGATAACTTGGCGTTGTATTCAGTGTAAATTGTAACCGCTACCAGCTTTGTGGTATTGATATTGACCGCAGTCAATGAATGTCTCGAATGTCTATCTCTCGTAATTCTATAGTTTGATCCGTACACATTCTCTCAATATTAATTAGTCTAGTGTAACATTGGATACTGTTGGTCCTGTATTCCGTACGGTACTTAATGGAATTTATATCACATGCTAAAAAACACACTTTTCATAAGTAATTTTTTCTTGTATGTACTATGCAGTACTAAAATTAAATTTCCCAGCCTAAGATCATGGTAAGCTACTTTGCACAAAATGTTTTAACTTCCGTTTGCAGTCTAATAAATTCCAAGTCTAATAAATTTTCAGTGCACGAATAATTAGTATGTCTTGTTGTCGCAACCAAGAAACATCCAATATCACTAAAATGCAATGTTAGGGGGTTTTTATTGCAGTAGCCTTTCTCGGGGTACACATTTAAATCAATTGTAGTCTTGTAATCATGTGGAGCTGTGTAATGTAATTTGATTTCCGAGATTTACATATGTATATATTTGGGTCGGGTAAAAACGTAACTCAACTGTGGAAACTATAAATGATTTACACTGGATTTAGAATCTATGAAAAATTGTGTTCCGCATTAACATTGAAAAAAATGTGTAAATCGGCAGGTAACTGTTAGTTTTTCAAACAATGGTTGAACTTTTATGCATCAGGAAGAGCAGCATTTAATGTCTGGCTGGCTGATGTGCATCATAGAATAACAGCCCAGCTAACACACAGTCACCTGGTATTTGGAACATATTCTTATCAAATTTTATCAGGTTTAATAATATAAAAGAAATTTCGATAATCTCATGTTGAAATCTAACAACTAGAATTCGGAAACTCATTATCTTTCTGAATTCCATCTACATTTTTAAAGTCACTAACATTATACGGTTTCTTGCCTCATAAATATCTTGGGGCTAAACCGTTCCTGAAAACTTTTTAATAGATCTGATAATTGATTCTAAAACGAATCTCAGTGCCTCTGTGTTGGTCTTTAAATTTATAAATCCTCTGGAACTCAGTGACCTAAGCCCTTCCTATAGTGCCCAGTACCAACGTCTAAGCAATCAATCTATAGTGTACCTACTATCCATTTCCTGAATTAGCATCTTTGTGGCTGCGTAACATCAGACATTTCCTCAGACAGTCTCTTAGAGTCCAGGTAGTGGAACTTTTGATGTCTTTGTCTCATTAACTTACTTTTTATTGTTGGTACATTATTCTCCTTAACTCTCGGATCCTATTAGTTTGGTAACTAATACCTAGCAATTAACCTAAGGATTTTCGTCGATATCCAAGGCTGCCTAACCTCTTCCTTTTAATCCATATATTATTCATCTATTAAAGATTCTATGTCGGCCCATCTGGTTTATAATGGCCTCCACAACTTCATTACCTCTTAGCTCTACTAGACTTTGACCTGTTAGTCCTTTAAAGTTTTACGTTTACGTTATTTATTTAATATACTTAACCCACAGACAAGCAATATTTTCAAAATTAGACGACCAAATGTCATATATGTTTCCTCTTTTAATATGTAATCTTTTACGTACTATCTACTTATCTATGGTAACGGATTGTATTTTTACTTTAGAGAGTTTCAATAAATCAATAAACGAATAAAAACATTTTTCTTCAGTTATTGATATGCTATTTTGCTCATTTATGTATTTAGTGAACCTTACAATACTAATTTTGTGATATATTGGCTATACCATTGGTTTATGTTCACTTTTAATCTTATATACACAATCTATAAATATATATATATATATAATATTAAACTCCATGTTAGAATGTTTTTTTTTGTATTACTTTCATTATTTTGTAATAAATACTATTACAAACAATCTAAGTCTTACTGTAGTATAAGACATAAAGTACAAAAAAAACTTACATCAGCAAGGTCTTCCTTTAATCGACCAAATTGGTGCAAAATCTCTCTATTTCATATAAAAAAAGGTTCTATAGTACCTCTTAGGACCTGTAAACCTGACAGGGTATCACACTGATACTGTTGCTTTTCCAATGGCGGATGATATGGCAATTTACTATATCCTATTTTTTGTCCAGTAACACATATAAATAATTAGTGTACAAGTTTAATCAGTCTCTTTAAATGTTCATATACAAGTATGGTATATGCCTTCAATAAAAACAGCGAACCAAATGTCCCCTCAATAATTTTCTTCTATACGGAAACGAAATTTTTGCTTTCTGATGTATCGCATTTTTATTACATTTGCAATAGTCAAGGCTCACTGTACTTGTTTGTTTCTTTAAGATGAAGTCACAGAGCATTCCCAATACGAGCTGTTGAGTAATTTTAGTGCCCGGTCCCTTAGCCTTCATTGATGAATTACTTTACATCCTTCCCACAAACTCAACAATTAAAAGTATCTGCAAAAAATCATATTCGAATTCCTCACTGCTGCCGTATACAGTAAAACTCAGATAATAATAATGACAAAACTATGTGCAGCACCATGACGGAAGATAGTATTTTTGCTCATTAAAATATAAAACTACTTATGATTATTTTATTATTATTTCAAAATTATCTTATTAAAATATATTATAAAATTTTATTTCCATAGCAACTTATAAAATAAACTTTCTAAAACTTTTACATGATTGGGTATTAATAATTCAAAGATACAAACTTAAAAAATAATCAAGCATCAACAAATTTTTCTGTGCAAACTTCGTATTTAGAATATTAATAAAATGATGCATTTTTAAATTGTACTTTTAAATTTCCTAAGTAGTAGGGAAAATCTGTTTTACATGCAGATCTATAAAAAGTAAAAAAGTAAATATTTTGGATTACAGATCTCTGACAATGTCTAAGGAAGAATTATAATGTATTGTGGAATTAGTTTTAAATATTATTCCGTAAAATAAAATTGTTTATATGTTTTTTTGAATGTAGAAACTCATACAGTCCTTTTTAAAAGGTGTCGCGACTTGAATTTTGCGATGTAATATACAATACGTGCCGAGTAAATACTAACTAATTTTAAAAGAGTATAAATAATTTTTTCCAATGACTTTTTTTTAACTATATATTTTATTTTATAGCTTCTAGATGTATATTCCTGAATATAACAACAGAATAGAAAGAAATAACCGAAAGACAGGTAACACTAACTATAACATAACGTACATGTCCATTAAAAACAAGAACAAAATACAAGTGTAATCGATAAAATCAAATACTCTCTGAAAATAAATAAAATGTGACAAAATTATGAATAATAGTAATTTGAACTACAAATTTCAATAAAAATTAAATATATACTTTTTCAACACAAAAATAATATTTTTTATTGTGTCAGAAAAAGTGTATTGTAATAACAATAACAGACTAGAATACTACAATTAATATTCCTATAAAGAGTCATACGGTAACAACCTTTTTTACGTATAACATTTTAGTTTATCTGTCATGTTGAAACATTGGTTGAAAGAGAATAACTTTATATATGGGCTTATAGGAACTTAGATTCTGGTTAGAAGGTTTCTAGAGTGTTTACGTTATTAATGAGATTATATACCAACATGTTTTAGAAATGGTTTGTAATGGATGAATTATGGCTTTATTTTAAGCTTTATTACATAATATTTTATCAAGACTATTTTCGAATTATGAGAAAGTTATATATTACCTAGTAAAGACTTAAATAGGAAAATGAAAAATAACAATAGGTATAACTAAAGAAAGTATTCATGAAATTTTGTGAAATATACGTAATAATCTCGCGAAACAAAATATTTTTTAAAATATGATATTACTAAAAAATAAAAAAGTAAACAAATCAAATATAAAAAACATAATTATTATTGAATTACATATTTCTTATGTATTTAGTAAAAAGAAAAAATAATATTTCGTAGTTAATGTTATAACATTACAGTTGCGGTTACAGTTATAAAATTTAACTATTATCATAAAATTCACGTGACTCAAAATTTCCTTTAATTATCACATGCTTAAATTTTGATTATTTTAAGCAAAATAAAAACCGTAACAACCAGATTAGTTTGTTAAATCCTAAACAAGGGCTGTTTTAAATTTTTTAATCCAAAGGTTTTAACATTTTAATTTTTTCAACGTCTGAATCAAAAAAATCCAATACAAGTTAAACATTATATTTTAAATTACCACCTATAGTTTTAAATATTTAAAAATTACAATCATAAATCAATAATTGTATTTTTAAAGCATGCCTTACGTTTGTTATCTTCTTAAAAGGGAACGGACACGATTAGGTCAATGAAGATACAACGTTTAAAGTACACAAATTACCTACGTCGATGATTAATTATGATAAATCTCGCACACATTATATTCGAGTAAATGAATTATATGTCAAACTTATTAAACTAACTTTGCCTGATAAAATAAACGCGTAAGATTCCTACATGCTTTTATATGTATCATCTACAATGTTATTGGAGTGACCAGAGTCCAGTGATTACAGCTGTCAAAACAATCATTGGACATTGCTGTAACTTCACTGCTCCAACCATTGTCCACATAGTTAAATATTGGATATACATTAGAACACTCTTTACGTGTAATTTGTTGATTTGTGTGCGTTGTTTCTTGAAAAAGTACTTAAAATTTGTGTATAGATTCATAATAAGCACCCTATAAGACTAGCCTTCATGGAAAGTTATAATTTGTATTTTACTTCGTAAGCTTTTAATTCCTTTATATTTATTAACAGGTATTAGGAATATACCATACCATATGCCACTTAACTGCTTTTGCTATGGAAATACATACAGTTACAAGAAATACAAGCAAGCAGAAGAGAAATTCTGCCAGTATAGTGACTAATAGATTTGAATGAGGCTCACCCATATATTACAGATCATCGAGCTTATTATCATTATCATATTATTATTATTATCATATTACATCATCGAACTTATTCTTGTCATATCAAAGTCATTAAATAGATAGAAGATATTGTTTGGAGATATCCTAAGGTTAGTTAGGCTACTTAAAAGCTCAGCCATATTTCATATAGGGGACATGTCCATCATAAAACAAGACGTCTAAATATATACGACGTGACATGCGACACAAAATGTGAATACCAATAGCTCAAGAGATATCCAGTCAACAGACAGAAGAGATATTATTGCGCAACTATTTTTTGATAGATAACAATTATACAACATTTTAAGTTTGATAGTTCAATTTATTCTCACGATTTGACCCTAAATTATAGGAATTGCCAACGTTCAGTCAAAAACCTATGGAAGGACATGAACTATCATCGAACTATATCAAAAATAAATTGTTTTGTTTAACGGATTATGTTTTGACCTTGCAACCTCGTGTCGTCGCGACCGGAAGAGGGCACCTTCCAGAGGAATATTAACCGTGGATCCGCCACTAGATTCCCTCTATCCAAAACCTAACCAGCTTTGATGAATACAAGATTAACTAATAATTTGGATATAGTTCCGAAAGGTTCCCTAACAATAATTATATCAAGTCCCAGGCCACGTACACTCACTTTACCCGTCCCGCTTCACCCGATCGCTGCACAACGACTCTTGTGCACAACCTCCGGTCTCAGCCTGATAACCTAGCAGGAACCATCCTACCAGAACCTGTCCAGAAGAATTCCGGATGGTAGGAGGCTCCTACTGTTTGAAGCTAAGGGCTAGAGGTCGGCGCAGCTGGCTATCGCGTTCGCGGCTACAGAAGGATTATGCGCGCCAAATTAAAATCTGTAGCGGCACTCGCCGCAACCTTACAATATGTTACAAAAGTCTCACCAACTAATCCACCAAATACAACCTGTTAAAATCTCATTTGATTTTACTCAGTTTGTTTAAGTTTTATTCATTCCGCACTTTTCTCGCTGCTATCATGGTCACCGATAAGACCAATATCAAAAGGTTTACAGTTCACAAAACACCCTCATGCTGTGACGTGCACCATTATCGAACAGGATTTTTCCTCTTAAAGAAAGGTTTTGTAAAAGTGTATCGATATCGCACTCGAGTAATAGTGAATACAGACAGATAGATGGACAGCCATGACATTTATTTTCTTCGCTCAGCCCATTAGTGTAAACAAATTAAAAGTTTAAGAAACGCAAACCGCTATTACTTAGCAGCAATATTCCTTATAATTTCAAATGATAAACTGAAATAACCGTGTCATCCTGTATCAATATTGCCATGAATAAAATATAACATGACGAAATTATTTATTATTAGGGCTAGTGAGATAATAGTAGATATGAGCCAAATTGGTGGCCGCAGCATTTGCTGTGTGGCGAGAACTTTGCTGAAGCCTGGAGGAAGCCGTTTTAATGAGTTGGTACTATTGTTTTCTCAGTTACAAACTATTTTAAACTCTGCCACTGAGACGACTATTAATACAATATTACCGTTTGCTTAATGTTTCGCATCTTTACTCACAAACTCATTTAAATTCATTATGCACGAAAAATTCAAGCTGTTTTTTTACCAGTATAAAAATAGCATTTTTCTTCCCCAGGTTTACTGGAAGGGTAAATTAACCACACCCCACCCAATTATCATGTAACTTAAAATGATTTCTTACAAAAATATATTATTATATTTTGTTTCTAAATAACATAAAAGACGGTAATAAAGATAATACATACTTGTGAAACTACATACATTTGATTTGTCTGCGGTAGTAAATAAATACAAACGGGATATTTTAAAGACTCAACAGAACGTAAACGAAAGGAGCAGTGCACAGACGAAAAGGCAAACGGGCAGATTGTGACCTTCTTACACCGTAATAAGTATGATTCTTACTTGAACCAAGCGTTACCTATTTATCGTGTTTCAAGTCCTCTAGGACCTTACTATTACAGTTATCGCATAGACAGTCAGATGGGCAATGAAAGTGAATCAAGAATGACCTATCGTTGCCCTTATTATGTAATTAAATTAGAAGGTTTAATTAAATCGATACCTTAATTGGTGTGTTTTATGTATGTGTAATGTTATTATGACTTGTCATAATCAAAAACAACAAGAATGATATATTATAGAAGCTTCTGTTATATTTTATTTTAAATTGTAAATTAGAAATAACAATTTTATTCAGTTATGTGTGTCTGATGATGTGCTCACTGAGTACGAAAGACCACACAGAAAAAAAAGTATATTATTGGAGAGTGTTTGTTTTTAAATTAATAACAAGAATGGTATATAAGGAAACATAGACAAAAATATAGGATCAAATTATGAGAAAATGGTGGGTAAGGTAAGCTAGGCACTTTTATCTTCAACATGGTATCATACTTATTTTTTGCAACAATTTTTTCTTTTTCAAGTTTATTTGCTAGCCATAATATCGATCATAAGTCAATATAGTCAGTTTTTAATGAATGAAGAAACTACAAAGTGTACAGTACTTGAGCTCAAAATATACTTAAAGTAAGGAGGTTGCTTGTGATAAAAAAATCTAATTTACAGAGAATCTCATTTTAATTGGCAAACTTAGGCCCAAACACTTTAGAAAGAAGTCCTTAGAGTTAAACGCAAGAGAGTGAGCAGTTCCATTATTTCAAACAAACTAATGTTTATGTACAATAGTGATAAACCACCTAAACTAAATTATATTTAGTTTCTAGGAATAGTAATTTACTTTCCAATACGGTATGAAATTCTATACCTTATAATGTGTTTTGCTTCATATACAATAAATTCACCACAAATTATTATAAGTAAAAGGTATCATACTCAGCTAAACCAAATTTAGAAACAATACATACAATGTGTTTTCCAATTGGTGACTATGTATTGTCAGCACTTTGGTATTGTATTCTTTGTGATATTACTTAATACCATTTTAATATGCACCATTAAGAATTACATCATGACAAATTATATATTTATACTCAGTTCGATGATGGGGGATGTTAATCCACGAGATTTACACATTATTTTTATATGTAAAAAATTATGGCTGTGAGGAAAACAACAGTTAAAAAAAAATTGGAAACTCGCTGAGAGTGGAAGCATCTAACATATTAAATATGATCAAATACAGATTATCGTAGAGTAAAAAGAAATAATTATGAAGTGGTTATTATGTCGTCAGTGATAATTATTATATCCATTCAATGTTTACAGACTGGTTGCAAGATCTGATTTTAACGATCTCTTGCGATGTAGGCTACGTTTATAATAAGCAAGATTACCAGAACTTTATTATTTAAACATCACTAAGGTATTTAACTCAATAAACAGAAATGTGAGTGCATTTTGTGGCAAGATATCTCAATTACAATTATATGCAGAATTTTAATTCAGTGACGAATCTTTATTGCTACATAGACGAGAAAGAGATCAATGATAGCGCACCTTTAACCAATCATAACGTGATTAAATATATTGGCAAACAAATGCGGCATGTCATTCATTTTAAAAAAAGGGTATAAAACTATTATACCGTAGTTGTTTGAAAACGCGGTAAAAAACCTAATCAAACACATATTCTTATTACAATTATTCAAAACTGGCCTTTTTATAAACTGAGTAGATAAAGATAAAAGGCTTAGACAAAGTTTGGTCGGAGAGTCAAAGTCGGTGCTGAGAGAACACAATTACGTTTAAAGTAAAAAGGAATGAAGCGGAGCTTTCCTTTGAGATAGCAGTGTTATCTGTGGGGAATAAATTACGACAAAATGCTATGTCCTCGATGAGAAACGACATTGGGACACAATATTCTCTTTTCTGCATTGCTGTCTTACAATTCCATATATCTTACAGCGATGATTTCATAATTATTATTTGTCTCGTCGGAAGCAGTAGAAACAATTTAGTGCACAGCTTTGTTCACACATAGAGCATTTGATTGTTAATTAACTAGTTAATGGAGAATAATAATAATATTAACAGTTCACAGATGTTTTTCAAATCTAAAAAATATACAATTGTCACATTAACCCTTTAAGTGCCAAGGGCCGATGAGTTTCTGCCCTTGAGTTTTTCAAAAAAAGTGCTGAGGGTCGATCATATTAGTTTTTTTCTATTACTAAAAGTTGACATATGTCATTATACTTAGTATCTTTTTATACATAACAAATCAATTAAACATAGATATCTATTTTGGTATGATTTGCTACAGCTGGTAAAAGTCATTTGCCAAATATGACAGTCAACTGTTATGGTGAGTGCAGATTTTTAATATTTTTTACTATTATAAAATAAAAGTCATGCTTACTACTAGTAATACTTAGTTCTTTTAAACCTGTTTCCTACGTATATTGTAAGAAAAATCAGAACACAGTTAAACATATACTTAATTTTTTGAACTGTAATATGGTAGGTCCTATGTACAGAAGAAGGTATAATAAAAATATACATAAATATAAATGACCTTCATGAAATTAAAATGTTTTAATTCAAGTTTTTAAAATAATAAAAATTGAATTTTTGATTGTATTTTCTGATTTAAATGTTTTGAAAACTTTATCATTCAAATCATATGTTAAAGGTTATAAGCCCACTTTCCCCCCTTTACATAGCAAAATAAAAATCCTACTATGTAACTTTATAACTCATGAAGAATTTGTCGGAACACTACACAAACGCCAAAAGAGTGTTTGGTACGCAGAGTGGTAACGTATCATAAATGCTTGGCACTGACAACGCCGCCACATCCCTCAGAAATGCTTGCCACTCGAAGGGTTAGGGTAATATTCGAGTATTTTTACCAAATACTATTTATACCTTATAATTTAACACCGTTTTGGAAAATAGTTATAGATATATGATAAATACTTCATATAGTTTAAATAATAACATATGGATTTGACAAAATACTATTAATAATACAATATACACAGAGGAAGCCCATTTAGTTATTCAAGTTAAAGAAATTAAGAAAATAAGGGTATCATAAAGTACATAAAATTCTTGATTTCTTTCCAGTACAATGTAACGTTACAGTAAGATTTCTGGCTAAGAGTGAGAAAGTAGTATTCGATCACAGTAGTAAAATCATAAAACCAAAATTCAGTAAATAGCGACTATTTTTAACAAAGGTAAGAGTAAATCACACCACGTGTCACGTAACGGGTTTTGCTAAGATCGTATGCTAAATACCAAATCTATATAGCTAGCTGAATTAATTCTCTGGATGTTCTGCGGACAGATAGACAGATATACAATTAAAATAAAATAAAAAGAGCAAGACATAAGAGCAATTGTGCTATGCATCAATGATTCTCCTAATATTTGCATCGTAATTATGCATCTCATAGAAATAACTTTGTATATGTAGAAATAAACTTTCATGCAAATTCAAGGTGTACAGCTAAAATCTTTCTCGATACATCTTGTGACAGTATACATGCACAGTTTTGTATTGGGTTTATAGTTGTGTTAAAATAAAAGTTCCGGTAAACCACCAAGGCTACTACAACTTTATATATATATATATATATATATATATATATATTATATATATATATATACTATATATATATATATATACATATATATATGTATATATAAATCGTTAACATTAGTAGCGAGTGTCCTCTGTCTTTACTGGAGAGTGAAATTCCCAATAAAACGCATGAAACCAAGAATTAAGTGCCTTTGTCTTATGTGGCGTACAACAAGGTTATTTTCATAAATGCCAAATTCTGACTGAACTCTCTAATAGTCATATCATGACTTGCTATTCCAGGACTACCCTTAACCATGTTTGGTGTGCATCATCCTCAAATCCAAGATGCTTTTCCTATGCCCTATAGGGTGTAATCCAGAATTCTAACGTTCAGTTCGGTTTATTGGTTTACGCCTCGCATACTTGAAAACAATGATAGTCATTAGGATGGTTTTATCTTCTAATGACTATGTGAAATAAATATCTTAGTTTACCTTCGCTTAGATTATGGAGTGCTTATGGTTTCTTGAATTGAATTATTATTTAGTTTATTATTTCAGGCCACGTAAATTTATTTAACAATGCTCTTTTAAACATACAGGTATTATGTTTATATTGAATTTAAATCTTAATCCTTCATCAGTCACCTTTATAAGCTTTAAACATGGCATTGAATGTGCTGCGTGCAAGTAGAATAGCAAGAAACACGTATATTAAAAAGAAATTGTCAGGAATTGTCTCGTAAATAAAAATAAAATCCATATTATATGTTTCCATAACAATTTAATAATAGTTATTATTATTATAAAATAAATTTACGGTTTATATCTTGTGAAGAATTATAGTTTATTTCTTGTGTTCAGAGAAAGACATTAGTTAACATAATATTATATTTTAATATCCAATTTCGATTTGCGGTACGATCACTATGAAATAAGAAAATAAGTGTATAAGCATATAAACAACGTAGCCTGGAGAAATCACAGGTAATATTAATTAAACGTCATACTGTCACTCTTCTTTAACAACTCAAAGGTTGTTTCATAAACTTCCATCAGGTTAAATGTCCTTTGAGTTTCGACATTTAATATTTCTTCTCATAAGTACAGTGGGTACATTATAAACAAAAATTTCCTGATATATAATTAAATATAAGATTAAAACCTTGAATTTATCAAACGTTTCATATTGTAACGCTTATATATATATATATATATATATATATATATCCTACTTTTATATATATATACTTTATATATATATATATATATATAAAGTTTCATCTCAGTATATTAGTCATGTCCAAAACCACAGTCTATATGAACTCAGATTATTAATTTGTTACACCGACAGCAATATTGTATAGGAAATAATTACTCTATCGCTGCCATGTACAGTTAAACATAAAAACTATCGGCTATATTATTAGGATTAATAAGTATGATATTTTATTATGGGTATTCGGAATCGGAAGTTTATCCTTTTTGGAACTACCCCTTCCTTATTATTGGAATTTTTAAACATGCTATCCAATGAAAACATTTTTTGCTTAAATAAATGTAAATATTCTTGTTTTGTCAACTAACGTTAAAAAGAAACAATATTTTATATACAACCAACTAACATGGCTTTGGACCTTTATTAGTTTCTTTTTTTAACTTTAACCTCAAACCATGTAATGTTGTTATTTTTTTAATTAGATGACTCAACTAAACTGAATATTCCTTTACTTATTATTGTAGAATCATATTTTATATGCACAAAATAAGTTATGTGTTTAGCTTTCGTTCCCTCTCACTAACTACTCGTACTATACTGAGCTAGCTCTCATAACTGCTTCACTATATTTATATGTGTATTGCACTACTTCCGACATGCCCAGTCAGAATTAAGTTTATACATTATCAACAACCTTCACATACTTTATCTTTACGTCAACTGTTTAAACTTTCGTAACATTTTCTAAAAATATGTTTACTGATACGTACAATACGTGTGACGTATACGTATCAATATTACTTAACTCCCGGAGTAGAACAGGCAGTCTATATTACTTGACACTTGACTGCTAGACAGCAGGAGTCAGGAATCACATCTGTCGCAGGTAGTTGGCCGACCAATGCAGACCTATTGTGACCTGTTCGGTTGATTTAAAAGTTCGGTTTTAATAATTATTGTTGTGTTTATTTTTTATTAAGTGCATGTTTTTAGAGTTAGTGAAGTTGAGACACATCAAGGTGGTTGTGTACCCTGACGTACGCGTGTCACAGCTTTCTTATATTATTTGTTTATTTTAACATAGTTTGAAATTGTGTGTTAGATTAGTTATTTAACTGAAGAAAAGATTAAATTGCAGATCTCAATCAGTGTTACTGATTTTTTTTGTCAATGGACGATGGAAAATGTCCGGAAAATCCGGTTTCCATCGTTTTTATAGTGTTATGAAAGTGGCAAACTATAACGGGACTGAATCTTTTATCGGGATAAACGCAATATTGTTCGTATTTTTAGAATTTGATTATATTTTTTACAACCTGGTTCACTTGTCCCTTAGTTTTATCGTAATCCATTCATTCCTTTAGATAGGTAGTTCTTTAATGGGTCAGCGTTCTTATTTCCCGGAGAGTGGGTGAAGGGGTTCGTAAGTTCCAGCTTACCTCTACTTAATATATAATGTAGCGAAAGACGTTTCAATGAACTAAAACATGTAAGGAAATGAAAAAATTTAGGTTATAAAACTAGCATCTAGAATAGTTATGGTGCTTTTTATATAAAGAGCATATTCTGATGTAAAAATATCCTCTTACGGGAGGCTAAACAAACATTCCTTATAGATATTGTTATTTTAAAAAATATAATTTTTGCAAAGATATTCATTTCTAAACAAACATAAAAATATGTTTAATTTTCACTGTTTTAAGTAATAAACTTAAATAATATTATTGTGAAAAACAATTAAGCCAATAACACATTTTTGTGATTTTTGGAAAATAAACGTTCTACGAAAACAGTTACGAAGCAAGAGCAAGCATTGGCTTAGGGCTGAAAGTATCTTGTGTCAGAAAGAAACAAAATTTACTGTTACGCAAAAATGAAATTTACTATTATGAAGAAAATAATGATACTGATATACAATAGGTTATTAAACGCAGAAAATTAAGTTATTTGGCGTTGTTGTGGAGTCGTGTTTATACTGGTTTAGTATCTTTTACGTTCAGTCATAAAACACCTTATACTATTAGTATAAACTAACTAATTTTAGTATACCGTATGTACGTTTGCAACTGTTAAAATTAATCCTATTTTAACAGACAGTAATGATACTCACGAAGTGTCATTCTTTCACCCGTAACCATTTCTTGTCTGATTGAATGTTGTACTTGGATTAAACCTAAGTTCATTTGCAATCGATCGAAAATAGACTAAATATATAGTAACATCTCCGAAATTAATACTATTTTGTCAGATAAAAATTTAAAGAAAGTGTAATAGTTTTGCTGATAGCAACGATTTCCAGTTTAAACGTAGTACTGTGAGTACACTTGATTCATTTGCCAATCAATCTGAAACAGCCTAAACATTACCACTGCCTCTACTTTCAATCCAATTTAGCGATACTATAACAATGTACAGGAAATATATTTGTGTTATTGTGCCTCTTTTAAACTGGTATGTGGAGAGCATGCAATTCAATTGAAAAAATGTCTAAAACTAATACTTTCTCCACAATCAATGCTATTTTGGTAGACAGTAATGGTTAGAAATACACTAGTTTATCAGTAGATCAGTGTTAGTACATTCTGCTTAATTTTTAGGATATGTCTGTTGGTGTGAAGAGTTCATTATGAACAAAAGATTATTAAGTAGCATTGAGTATCCAATAAGAGATGTTGAAACTGCACACTATGCTGTGCAATTTTTCCTTAAAAACTTTGCAATTAAGATCTGGTAATTTTTTATTCGTCTAAAAGCTGAAATATAAATACGGATTTACAAAACTACCTACAGCAATTATTTTTACAAGATTAAGACGTAGAGTACCATATTCTATTTCATATCTGGGTTAACTACTTAGCTTCCGTCCCTTTAATTATTCTATGTAGAGCCTTCAAAGGAATAAAATATACTGTGTGTAGCGTTAATTGTATGTACGATTTTTTAATTATTACCAACCAAATGAAACTTACATGCCAATATTTCATCACAGTAGTAATTATTTATTTTTTAATCATAAAGAGATTGGCGTCTATTGTGTAACTATTTCTTAAAAAGGCTTGTTTTACCCACAAGGTCACAAGATTCAGTCAGTACAAGATTCATGTCAATGCGGAAGTATATTGCGTCATTAGTCACTCGTTCACTTCACGGCGCGCTGCAGCGTTTATATGCAGATGTTTACTGTTCTTGTTTTATATAATTATAGTTTATAAGAAATAGAGTGAAATCATTATATGTAAAATTTATTGATGCTACGTTTGCCCTACTCTCGAATTAGGCTCTTAAAATATTTATATGTTGTTTTTAAATGTGAGAGGATAATTAAAATATTGAAATCGATCATCAATGTCATTGAAAGTTTCAAAATAACGTGACTAAGTAGTCATACAATCACAAATAAAAGATAAAAGTTTGCTTTTTGAAACGTTATTTTAATGAGTTTAAATATAATCCTTTATCACTTCTTAACCATGTACATAAAAGTTTTTAGCTATTATGTATAGATTATAACACTATTATCCGACTTTTTGTTATAGAAATAACCGGTGGGTTTCATTTAAATTATTATTTTTAACTTATAACCGAATAAGACAATAAGAAAATTTATATTACATAACTTTATGAATATAACCGGTGACACTTTTATTAAAAACGTAAGTTGACTTAATTTAAAACTGTTATCTCAAAATGGTATATAAATTGTGACCATCACTCGACCAGAAATGTTTAAGTACTCTATCAGGGGACATATTGACGTTTAATAAACATTCTTATTTACGTTTTTATCATTTACTTAAAACTAAGCTTACTTTCAACTGAGGATTAAACATATTTCATGTGTCACGTAATTTGTCAAACGTATTAGATAATGTTTTCCATAGATTGATAAAAACTAACTTATTTTAGTGTAAAACTTTACAAATAGAATAAAGTATTTTATTTTTGAAATGTTTTTTTTTTAAGGGGCTAAAACACCATTTTTGAAATATAAACTTGTTTTAAACTACTTGTGTAAGGTAATTTAGCTTAGTGTTACAATATTATATTACTCAATTAGTAGGCCATAATTGAGCTATTTAAGATTTATTGAATATATAAGTACGCATACGGCAGTCGTTTCATTCTGAATTAATAATGCCAGCCCCTTAATAATTTCATAAAAAAGTTTAATCAAGAAATAAAATTAAGAATAAGATTATGGAGTTATTAATCTCTTCATTGTTTGCAGAATGAAGAACTAATTGGAATTTACTGAATTTAAATCAGCAATTTATTTCAACTTTGGTGAAAGAGGAAAGTTTAAAGATAAGAAGGAGAGTTCTACCGTCTTAATAATGGATAGCAAGAACATCTCCAGTTTATAAGAAGTAAAGGGACCGTTCAAAATAAATTGCATCTTGAAACATACAAAACATTACTTTTATATTGATAACAATAACTTTTTTAAGACTAGGGTTAAGTAAAAAAATATTAATAATAACTGGTAAGTTGCAAATATATTATGTTTATAAAAAAAATATAAAATTACAAGAGTAAAATTTTTTATTAAATGTCAAATTTAAAACCTAATTCATGTTAAATGTAAGTTTTTATTATTTATTTTTGTCCTAATATTTAGTGTATATTTCTTACTAGCTAATTTATATATAAATTCAGTTTTTTTTGTATGTGATACATTTCATAATTTGAACAAATATTTTACTTAGAGTCAGTTACAGGTAAATTAAAAAGGCAGTGGATGAGATCGTTAGACCATTGCAGAGTAAAGCGTTGTTTTCTACTTAGGTCTAGCAATTCACAACAGTAAAGAGCTCATTATATTCGTGTGACGGAAAAGTTTATAAAAATAGACGTATGATGGCATTTAATGCTACTATTTAGTAAAGTCATAATAATATAAATGATCTTTTCACTATGAGCTAAAAAAACAATATTAATTTAGCCATTGAAAACTATATAAAAGTAGTAATAAAGTATTTTTTGGTTCAAACTGATTAAACTACTTTCAATGAGTGAACATTATTTTTAAATATGAGAGGGGTTTTCAAGTGCTTCATATTGCCGGACTTATTTCACGTAAAATCAAATACATCAGTGTATAGGTAAAAACAATTTATTGGAGGTAACAAAAATTACTTTACAAAAATATTAAAGTAAATTAAGAATTTTTTTTGGAAGTACAATTATATACAGAGTGTTGTTTAAATATTTGATTGAAGAATTTCTATCACATTTATTTATAAACTCCTAACTTGCTTTTCTGCATTCATAGCATAGGAGTATTTTAAACAAAAA
>NW_025783687.1:0-28702 GCF_021130785.1 Homalodisca vitripennis
AAAAGTTATAAAGTACCGTCCTATAAGATCTTAATGGTCACCCTGTATAATTTTATACATATACACACACACACACCCTATAAAAAACATTTAACGGGTTCTGTGTTCTGTGGGTTTACAACGTATCGGGTGAAATTGTTGCAGCGAATCCTTCCTTAAGCTGCTTCCACGAGGGTGACTGCAATAGGACTTACTTTACATACGAAATCCGCCTCTAAAACGTTCCATACGACCTCTGCACACCCTAATTCCTGACCTCCTATAGCTTTTTTATTTCATCAATAACGTGTGTCCGACTAAGAATCATACCATTTGTTAAATTTGATATCGTAACAGAAACCATACTAATTCCACCTCATTGAACTCTCCAAGAACGAACGGCCCACCTCATTCCATTATTCTTTTCCACCTCTACATTAACCTTAATCACCAATCTCGATCTCTAAAATAACCACTCACGATCCATAGATCACTCGTGTCTCCTGTTTTTATTCTATACTGAATATTATTGAACTATCACAGTCTACTAGAAGAGGAGGTCGCACTTTAACCTATCAACTTCCCAATTCTCTACCCCTAACGATTAGACAATTTTTTAATACATCGTTCAGGATCTCTGATTCTATTTCGACGATACAACCTCTCCCCTGATACGGATATTTATATTAAACTTTTGAGGTATACGTGTTAGCGTGCTTACGTGATGGCGAGGGAGTCAATTGAGCTTACTAACTGTGTGTCATTGTTCTTTTTATTTTTTTATTTTTACATTGTTAGAATATTTTTACTTCATCTATCATTAATATATATTTTTAGGAATTATATTATTAAGTTCATGAGTTGTTTTATGTGAATTAAGCTAATTTTTTTTTACATTTTATTATAAAGTTAAGTATGCTTAAAAAGTTTAGTGTGTGTCCTGTATTTCAAGTATTGTAAATTTACTGTATACCGGTTATGAGGTCGAGTGGTAGAGAGGGGCTTGACAAGCCCTAAACTTCCGCCCTCTTTAATAAAGTAATTTTTCATTTTATTTCCATTTCATAAAAAACAACAATAGCCGATAAACTTGCTACAATGAAACTAAAGAACAGCTGTCATATACCTTTCACTATTCGAGATGACTAGGAAATGCGTTTAAGAAATGTTAGAAAGTTGGAGGCGCTTAATTGGGTTTGGACCGCATGTCGAACCGCAGCTCAAAACTAACCGCAACCCGGAGACCCGGGGGATGGTTAGTTTAGGTGCAGTTACTCAGAGACCAACTTTGCTTGTGAGTTACATTCTCTCTCGTGGGATTCTACAGAATTGTACTTGCACACGCTTAGTTCATTTACAAGCCAGTACCTTTTGTTGTTGGATGATCTTACTCGTTTTACATCCTTATTTTTGTTTTTGACCATCTATGTTAACCAGTCCATTTTATACTGCACTAATTACTGTATTCTTCTAAATTAATAAATTGATAGACAAAATTTAAAACCCTTCAACTTGTCAATGTTGATTTATTAAGAGTAAAATAAATAATGGTAGAGCGTTTTAAATTTGCATACAGGTTTAGTGTTACCTACAACTTAGATGAAATTATTTATTTATTCATTTTGGTACTTACATTTTAATTCAATAAAACAACAAGGGTCGACTTTTTTGAAAACCAAGTAAATAAAATATTGCTTGTGTTTTAATAATCATAAATATTAGAAAAAAATAACAATAAATACTTATTGAATAAATTAGTTAAGCTGAATTCAATAACCATTTCTTCAAAATCCTACTTTTTCGTCCCAATTGCAGAGGATTCCAAATTATTTCATCACAGATTTAACTAATGTAAAATTGATATTAAAATCCAAATATACTTTAAAACCTTTTACTGCAAGTCCCTTTGCAGGTCTCGTTTGTCCTAAAACGAAAATACCTAAGTTATTTTTTCTTCAAAAATATTTAACTTGTGAGCTATTTTCCAAACTGTTTTAAAGTTGTCAATGAAAGGTTTGAAAGGTTAGTTAACAGGATTCCGGCCACATTTGCCATCGTTATAAAAAGTATAACTCTAACGTTTCGAGGTTTGGGAATCTATCCTCTCTTATACGTCAGGTGGGACTGGTAGGTATTAATTACCCCAATTACAAAAATAAAGAACATCAAATAAGTAGAATAAGACAAAGAAAAATGGGCTGACAGTAGGATACTAGCCTGTGCTATTGTGATTTGTGCTCGGGACTTTGCATCCTCTGCAGTGACAAACGCCTGCACCCTGGACTCCAAGCAGCCTTTGGGTATTTTTGAACCCTTTTCTTTTCCCTCCTTTACTTATTTCTGTTCTTACTTTTGTTATGTATTAATATCTCCCCAACCTGACGAAGAGGATAGATTCAAAAATCCTCGAAAACGGCTTGTGTTATACCTTTTATAAACCTGTAAACGATGGCAATATGTCCAAAATCCTGAATTAAACCTTATTTCCAAACATTATACATAACTACTTTATTTTTTTTAATTTTCAACACACGTTCTAGGAATTTATTTACTACTTTGTACTTTTTGCTTATGTTGCAAAATAGTAAAAATTTGAGTTTTCGAGTATTTAAACTAAATATGTTTTAAAATCTTAACACCCTATTAATTTTTATATATTTAAAGCCCAAATACTGCGCGATAAAAACCATACCCCCTCTCCAGTTACAGTAAGATAGAATAATTACTTAAGATGTGAAGTGAGTCATGAGTAAGTTAGGGTCTAGGGCCTTTGACTGGTACAGGTATATTATATCTTAAAACGAAAATAATTAAACAAACATTAGGAGGGTCCTTATTCATTTTGATTCATATACCAAACAACATAATGTATAAGATCGCACAAAGATCAATGTGATATTGAGCACCAAACATTATATGTTATTAAAATGCATACCAAACAATTAACTACACCATTCAAAGTCAGCAGAGAACCAAACCCGATAAAAAGCACTAGAAAATCAAAGGCATTTAAGAAGACAGCTACTTTATTTCAAGATGGAGGATCCAAAATTGTTACCGATATGCAATCCGTCATGTATAAAGTTTGTATTTATTACCCAACTCTGATTAGTCATGAAGTATTATTCCTCCTAACGTACGGGTACTAAACCTAAGAATAAAGAATTTTGTTTATTTCCTTTTTTCAATAACATTAAAAAACTGATCCAATTTTACATAATATGGTGGTAGATATACTTAATCTCATATAATGTGGTCCTTGAACCTTTCTATATATTGACTATTTTACTAACTGAAAATAATAGAAACCACAATATACCAAAATCCTAACAATTAATTCTTGTCTTACATTTTGAAAATATAAATTTTTACATTCTATATATTTACAAAAATTGCGATAAAGGAAATTTAGGGCCTTTGTAGGCATTACTTTTAGGCATTTACCGTGTTTTGAGTTTCTTATATATAAGATTAAAGTTAAACAAAAAAAGGAAGAGGAAAACAATAAAAAACCATTGCATTATCATCGTTAGATATAAACACCTATTTTAATTATTTGCATGTAAACTACTAATTATTGTTTAAAAAAATATTGAAATTATTGTTGTTTCTAAATCATACATAAAGATTGCAAGCTTCCTCTAGTAGTCATCCTCAAAATTTAAAGTTACCTACCTACCTTTTGAATAATAAAAGAAATAACCAAAACACTATTTCTATGAATAATTTCTTTAATCTTAAAAAAAATAATTTAGCTAAAGAGTTTTTAATAATACCTGGGTTAATTTTATTACACATACGAGGCGCTAACAAAAAGTTGTTGTGGTTTAAAAAGTCATAAAAGCTAGGGGTATTAATGATATATTATTTGGTTTATAGGACAATAAATTAATAATACTTAATTGTAGTAGTTTTAAACGATTTCCCTGTAACCCCAACAAACGTATGTTGTGAAAATGTATTTTTAGCCTACATCTCTCTTTACTTTTTTCTATGGGTACAGATTTAAACAAACTGTAACAAATTCTTATAACACTCGCGTACCTATTACTAATTTTACGACTGAGTCAAAAATTCTCAAAATTGATTTCAACCACCACTTTCTCACGGTTTGATCTATCCTTTTAAGCACGTTTTCAAATACGTCAGAGGTGGGGTAATAATTAATCGTTAAGTCATCCCCCAGTTAAACACTTCGGGTAATATATATTGGACGCCGTCCGTCATATATACAAGCAGGCTAAGCATGAACAACCACCAAACGTTTCAAAGGTTTAAACAGCACCCCATAGAGTTTAGCAGAGTTGTTGTGTTTTTCAATTTGAATACAACTAAAATTATGAACTCTTTCAGAAAGGAATTATCTTAACTAAACTTCAAAGTGGATTATTTCGTCGGTTAATCCAAATTTTTGTTACAAAATGTTTATAGTACAAATATTGAAGGTCTTCGATCAGGAAATTGAAATTAATTATATTTAATAGATAAAAATAAACATGTAGTTTTTCTTTGAATATGGCATTCCAACTGAAGAGGGCCCGATTTGAAAGGGGAACCAGGATTCTGGACATTTACCTTCAGTTATGTGTACAAGCGAATAGAAGAAGTATATGTGGTTAATGGTCGAAAGTGGCCGTTATATGCGCAAACCCATCCTTAAAACCAATTAGGTGAAAAATGTGTGCGATGGCTGTAAGTGCTTTATGCCAATGGCCTCTGCCAGTCCGCATTTACGGACTGGGAGGCATTGTGGGGTGGGTGGGGGGTTGTGGAAGTGGGTGGGCAACCTACCGCCCCACTCAACGTAGTTAAATGTTTGAGGGAGGGCTATCTGCTGTTGTTAGTTAGTTAGTTAGTTAGTTAGTTAATTTTAAAATTTTTGGGGCCTTTCTGATCTAATGCACGCTTGTTTGGACTAAAACGCTGGGCAAGATCAATTACAGCATATTTAATTTTCTGAGGGTCTATTTCTGTCATAGACGTCATTAGATCATAATCGGATTCCTATGAGAAGGTGCCAGGTGGGCGCCTGTGCGTTGATGAAAGGTGTTGATGGGAGTATTATGGGACATACTGATTATTTTTTATTACTCTATTAGCTGAGCTTTAGCGAAGCTTATTACTTGAGGGGCTGTAAAAGTTTTAATTTCCGCATGTCTATATGCCACGATTTCAAGAGAACGATCTCATTTTACGACAGTTAATAATTGCACCAAATTTCATTTCAGCATAAGCCAACATCGAGTTAGGATGATGATGCCATGTCATTCTATCTTGGAATTTTCTGAGCGTTAGCAAACGTTTCTACAATTTTGTTATTGGTAAATATGTTGGCAACGATAAAATCGCATAAAGAATAGATAATTTGTAAAACACCGAGTGCAATAATAAGACATTTTTGCAATATGTGGCCCAATTGAAATGAGCTTATACACATAAAAATGTTGCAAGTAATTCTCATAGAAACCTGTTATGTGGTTACGTAATGTGGCGTTCCCCTACTCTGCTAATGTAAGAAGGGGGTTATCACTGAGGAGAAAACTGCTTATTCTCTACAATTGCAACGGAGTATTTCGAAATATTAACACTTTCACTAACTGAAACATATTGTAGTTACACTGAACGTTAGCCGGAGAGCATATACGGTGCCACTTTACTCAATACTGCCTAAACGCCATGATGTTTTATTAAATGTATGCAAGGCATACGCAGGATGTGTCGCCACGAAACATTTTACATCGATCTGTGAATGGACACATAGGAAACCTCGTCAACTATTACATCACTGGAAGACTTACGTTTCTGAGAACTGCAATCTGTACTCTATCTTCTCATCTAGTTGGATAATGTCAACGTTAACACAATAGCCTACAGTCTTACAAAACTATTCAATTACATACATTGATGTGGCCACACATATAAAGCTATGGAATCAAATAACAACTAATATTGCTGGTGTGCCAACACCATTGCACCACAATACGTTTCTCAAAAACATAAACTACTAATTAAAAAACCTGCTATATTAATCCGAAAGTAAAAAAAACAGCCTCACCATAACTATAATGTACGACACCTTGGAACAGACCAAACCACCTGAGACCAACTGGAGACCTGCGAGGGCTATTGAATATTGATAAAATGGCGCTTATGCCACGGCCAGCAAAAAAAGAATGGGCGCGGTACCACAGGGAATGACTGGCGTGGGCCTTTTATCCATCTACATGGTTCATGCTTACAACTGAACCTTGTTCAGTATAACTTATATTTCTGACTTCGACTTGCAGTTTATTCATAAAATCTCTAAATCCTGCTGTGAAAACACTGACTACGAAAAGGTTCTCCTTTATCAGAAATTTGGGAACACATTAACGGATCTTAAATTTCACGACCTGAGGGTTGAGACTGGACTCCGAATGTGGTCCTTTTGTAATTAATTTTTCATTGCTAGTCTTCGAATTAAATTTCCTCTTCAAAGAAATTCATACGACTAACGTCTGAAGTCGTCAGCCCTACATGTATTCTTACTGTCACAATCTATAATTTATTTATCTGGTCTAACAATTCCTGTACTACTCTTGTATGGCCACTCATTTTGTTTTGTTTATTGAAACATGTTTATCTAACGAGTTCGTTCGTGTTTTTTTATAGCTGTTTCTAATGTGGTTCTTTTTACCTACTACTCTCCTAATTTTTCTAAAGAAAGATGAGTAACTAGATTTAGACTTTTTATAAGCGTAACTTTATTATTAAGTATTGGGTTTCACGTAAAACTCTATTGACTAAATAACAAAGAAGTTAATTACACGTCCAAACATTTTTCTTAAATTTTACAGAGTAACCCTATACTAGATTATTTATTTTTTCTCTTTGCTCTTTAATATCCCACGAATGAGCAGCCTATTTGCTGTCTTAGACCGCGCCAAATCCGTTTATACGTTTCATGTTTCACCCGACACAATTATGCAAAAATATATGTTGAATAGTAAAGCCCATTTTTGGACTCGCTATTATAAGAATTGATATCTGCACGGAGAACAGGGAGAACGAGAAAATATAAAAGAAAAAGAAAGTGTAAATTGTTGTAATTTACGGACACAGACATGTCCTCAAAGTTGGCTCCACTGATCTCTACAGCAGCCAAATCTGACACAGTAAAAAGCTTGAGTGACCGATTGCCACAAGTCACTGGATTGCTGACTCAATTGGTGGAGGTCTCCTTTCACTCCCTGAGCCTTATATCATAAAATTAAATGACTTGAACAAAAGTATTGCTTTTCTTCTCTTTCATACCTGCCCGGACTTACAGTTTTGATACCGTTTGGAACGATTTTTATTTTTTAAAAATATCTGCCTGCCTTGTGAGTTACAATTTATTGACCAGTAAATCTCTCCAAGGCTATGACCATTCTATTTACAGATACAAGAACATAAATTTTCGACTTCTCACGATATCCTAATAAATTTATAAAATGGAGGACATCTATTTTAAAGTGTAACAAACAAAGGAAAACTAATTTCGATAATCCAGAGAGATGCTCCAAGGAAAACTTTTTACAAATTAGACCCAATAGATTGTACTATCATATTTTTATGAACACAGGGTCTTTTGCGTTCAGAATCTTTCGGACCGGATTTCCATTTCTGCTTTGACTCTCTCATAAAGCTCTTTAAACACTTAATCTGTCTTCCATATGGTCTCAAAGAGCTTTTTTTTTAATGAACCCAACGTTGTGAAAAATCTTTTTGAAATATATTATTCCATTTTTTCAAACTCAGGGAATACCCAAAGATTACGCGGATTATATGTTCCAACTCGAATCGAGTAAAAATGATGTTATTCTTTTACTTACCCTATAACACACCTCTCTGTAATTTTTGTTATAAGTATTAAAGAAAACATCACTGTATAACTTTAAGTTAATTAGAGAGGATTTCACTTGTTGCGTGGAATGGATGTCAAATCAAATTCCTATTAAGCTCTTCCCAAAAACATTTCATACAACATTACTTTGAAAACACAAAAATCCCTTTACTCTTGCATAAAACCATGTTTTTCACTAACTTGCCATCTGGGGTTCAAGAGAGGGCCAAACACTTCAATAATCATTTTAGCCGAAGGAAGATAAACAGTTTCCATTGTTAGTCTGAAACAGGAACTATTTATCAGTACTAATTGTTTTCTAAAATTTGATAGAGGACCTTTAGATATTATTTTAGTAACACTTATGGCTAGGGTTCTATTTCTCAATGTACACTGAACGCTATTGTTATGCATGGTAAAATGTCCTTCAACAAGTCACAAAAATAAATTTGCATTTGACTTTAGATATTGATCATGCATTTTACCTAATGCTCCAGTCGCTCGAGGTTATCATCTTCTCGTAACGAACCTAGTTTAGAGTGCGCCTACGTGTCTGAACCAGAACGCGTCGTTGCACAAGAATGGCAAGCGGCCGCGCGCAACGCGATTACTGTTGTCGTTAATCCTGTTCATTGGCTTACTAGAATATAATAGGAGTATTTTGTCTTTTCTAGATAACAACAAATATGTTATTATTCTCACAGGGCCACGAACTAATATCCAGTCTGGTTCAAAACTATAATCAGTTTATCGTTGAAAACCCTCACTACCCACAACAAGTTTTAAAAACAGGTACGCTCTTTTCGCAGCTAGAATATTTTATCTTCGTCTGTTGCTTTTTATAACCACTCACCTTGGAACAGTTAAGAAAAAACTAACATATAAAGAATCTAATTCAAGTGCTTAGCCCATGTTACTTGATGTTGATCACGGTTTTGTTAAATACAAGAATAGGAATACAATAGAATAGAATTAGAATTAGAATTTTATTTTTGAAGGAATATTACAAATAACAACATTAATATACAATTGGCGGTTAATACATCAACTGTAATAGATAACTATCAATAAAGTATACGGTAAAACAACCATGCGAATCGCTGCATAAGATAATAAAATGCGTTTAATATCGATTATATTTTAATTTATTTGTTTTTCTTTAAGAGATTATCATTTTGTCTTACTGCATCAAAATGAAAAGGGTTAATTTTTGCCATGAAACACCTAAATCGTTTGTATATATTAAAAATTTCAAAAGAATTGAAAGTACCCCAGTAATAAAAAATAATACATCTTTGTAAAAATCTTGTGTACGGTATAATCAGACATATTAATGGGAATCATCGATTTGTTAACATTTTTATTTAATTGTCATACTTTCTTCTTCTTACAGCGTTATTTTTCTACGCTTACAATGCATTTATTCCTTTTCTAAATTCAGTCACTTCCTATCATAAACGTGCGTTCTGTTGCAGCCTAACGGTCGATTGTACCGACGAGAGCTTCTCAAGTGTCTTTTGCCCTCTCGACCGACTGGAATGTCTGGAACTGCTGCGAGAAGAGACCGAAGATGTGCTGATCGACTGGGAATCAGCCAATATTCCTCAAACTTCACCCACAGGCGACATCATGAACCGCCCTGGAGGAAGTTCTTACCAGACACATCGGCACTATGGAGAAGGCTGACCCAGGTGTAGACATATATGTATGCAGCCGACAACCCCCCTCGAGACCAACCAGCTCGCCGAGTGAGTAGACACTGAAATTAAGCCGTGCCAGACTTTTCCCTCGACCCATTCTAAAGGCCATTTTAAATGTAATAAATGTGGTATATTTAGGTTAAAAAAAACACCTTGGGTTATTAGGGTACTAGAGGAGATAATTTTTCCCTGGAATTAGCTGCTCATATAAAAAACAGAACACGCGTTATTTAAATTTATCATCCTCAAACCTTGTTTCTTCACTTGTAGAACTGATGCTTGTTGACCCCAAGGGATCTCAATCCTCAGCCCTTTGTTGTTTTTATGAATTACGAATGAGATTGAGTTCAATTGTGCCTTGCTGCACGTACAACGTCGTATAGTTTGCGGATGACACAACATGGTCAAAGGGGTTGAACTTGTTGTTGTTAGAAAAAGGGGAGGTTTGCTTCTTCTTCAAGAAACAAATTCTTGGAAATGCAAATACCTTCAATGAATTAAAAATTGCGTTCAACGCTATTATATTGAAAGTGTGTAATTTGAACAAGAATACAAACGAATAAAATTTAAGTTTGATAAATTTTTACGTTAATGAGAAGGTGGTCCCAGCTATCCTAAGTTAACGGTTCTAACCTTTAAGAAAAGATGAAATCAGTGGCGTTCCTCTTAAAACCTGGATCGATGAGTCATTTGACAAGGGCTGACATGTTGACAGCATAAAGTGTCGCCTGAGGAATCTCTCCAAAATGTTTTCCAAGGTAAAATTTTCTTCTATTTGATTGATTGCGGTGTCATATATCTTCACTTCGGCCTGTGGGGATATCGTTATGTGGAGTCACAATCGAACACTGAATTTTACGATAATTTAAACTTAAATAAAAAGTTGGAATAACTCCAACATCTTTATCTAGTTCAGACTGTTAATATATTCCCTTTCCTCTGCATTGAACATAAGACGAGAAGTAATGTAAGCGGGAAAGAGAAATACTAAAGCCGATATACGAGAGGCCGAGGCGACAACTTATCACAATAGGCGGAGTCAATAGCGAATTTTAGTTAGTGTCAATAGTGCGTCTCCCACTTCAAAGGCAGGCCCTGAATGCGTTAACAGCCTGTAGGCCCATTTGTATAGTGGAATGTTAAAGTCGAAGTCCTTAGTTTTTCACAATTTTAAAACCCAGCGAGGCATAACGCGGGTTAATTTTGAAAAAAGAATTAAAGGCTTATATTTATCACAGGTACTGAAAGAAATATTCATGAAGAATATCAGTACAATCGGTTGCGTAGTTTGTGCGGGACAGCAGAATAAACCAACAAAGGCACTTTCGCATTCATAATATTATTAGAGATTAGGAGTAACTTTTTGATTAAACGGAGGCCACCGATAATAAACGTGATTAAGCAAGACTTTGGGTGGGCAGTTACACCCAATTAATACCAACGTTTAGGTTAGGGTTAGGTTAGAGGTTAAGTTAGGTTAGGTTAGTAAACATAAATCGCCTTAACCCCATCAGACATCAGCCGCAGCGTGCTTTAGAAAAGGTAGCTTCCATTTAATCAGATATAAATACCGGATTTTAAGATATTACATTTACTATGTTGCTACTCCACAAACTATAAAAAGACTCCTTGTTGTTGTAGGCTCGTGCCACCCGAGGAAGTGAAGATCGAGGGCAGTTACGTAAAGAACAACGCGCAAGCCATCCACGAGTTGTACCCCGCCAACGACATGGAGGCAGTGGAGGTGTTCGAGCGGCCTCATCACGGCACTCCCGGCTTTCGGGCGTGTTCTCTTCGGGGGAGCTGGCGGCCTGGATGGTGCAGTCCTACTACGGTGCCATGTTCTCGATGCAGACTCGGCCCGAGTACAGGCGCAAGGGGTACGGCATCCACTTGGCCAAAGTGTCTCACGCAAATTCGTCCGCTCCCAGGGGGTACATTCCTTTCGTCGTACATTCGTCCGGAGAACGATGCTTCGCAGAGTCCTCTACCATCAAGCTAGGATTTAAGAAGAACTACCAGACAGTGCGCGCCATCTTGCGGCCATCACGAGAGGGCTTCCACCGACGATTGAGAATGTTCGGTCACGATTGTATCTCATCTATCCGCTTCCACCTGCCTGCTCCACTTGATTTATCTCTATATCTATTCCCAGTAAACGTAGGCTCGTAGGGCTCTGTGCCACGGGAAGCCTGTGATAACGACGCTTTCGTGCTTTGGACGATTGTACTCACCGGTTCCACTCTGGACCGTGGTCCTTCACGCAGTGCCTAAACTTAGTCTTCGGTCGCATCCCAGAGAACTCGAGAAGGCTAAACAATCGCAAAATTGGTCCAGAAACTGATCGTAACCGAGTTGTACAGTAATGATTGACGGACGGCTCAGAGGTTTCCTTTTTTAGACCGTTGTTTCTTGCGTGACTCTGCGAAGAAATCTGAAATCATTACTATCACAACAGACCGATTTTTAAATTTAAGTTATGCCGTCGTAGCCTTATCAACTTCCTGCCTGAGTTGATCAGAGGTGGGGGGGTTCCATTCTAAATCGCTTCGATCTCAATGTATTGTTTCAAAAAGTCTGGACACTTCGGTGCGTTTTGAACTTTTGAAGCGTTGTGCCGGGTTAATTTCAATCTAATGGTGCTGAATGTATTAACAAGATTACTGTAAAGAAACCGTTCTCTTATCGTAGCGTCCAAATCATTCCCGAGGGATGAACATTGCAGAGATGATTTTCCCGTTTTCCCCGCTAGCGATTGGGAAGTTCGGTAAGTACGAGCGTCCACTGCCCGCAACCACGGACCCCTGCACAGACGCCAGTAGCGGTAGCTCATCTTCGTCCGGGGGGTGGGTCGAAGGCCTTGGAAGTGCCACAACGATAGACGCAGACCGGAGTTGATTTGACCCTAGTTAGTCTTCGCACCAATCGGGCCCGCGGAGCGTTGAAAATCTGTGATATTCTCATTTAAGCCTCAGGACTATTTTTATTATTTGATTTGTGTTACGCAAGTGATTGAAATTTGTGTACTCGTTTTCTAGAACCAATTAGAATCTTGGAGGACCTCGTTTTATAGATGTGACAATAACTCCCAAGCCGGAAATGTTCGGTGTTAGAATCTGTCTAGAGCCCCTGAGGTTTAAATCTGTATGCAAATCAAAAGCGCTGAGCTCGCCTTTGAACGTTTGTAAATATGTGTAATTTAAGAAATGGCAGCCCCGGCCGGTTGGTGCTTGCGTCATCCACAGAAGAAATAAACCGAGCGTCAAATTTTAGTGAATATATTTTTGTATTATTTTCTATTTTCATTATAGTCGTTGTTATAAATTTTTATAAATAAAACCGACGAAGACAGAGGGTGCGGGATTCGGGGGATTCGATGATAATTTCAGTTTTGCCCAAAATTATAAGTTTTATACCTCTCAAATGCACGATTCGTGGCCAATGGAAGTATTCAACAATGCTCATGACACATTTTGTACAGTTTTATAACACGAAAACCGATGGCACCGAATCGTCTGTTAGACGTGTGATGTTGCTATAATTTTGTTCTACGACCAGACGTGGGTTAGTTCTACTGTAAAACATTTTCCATCTCAACAATTCCACATCCTCATCCCGCCGTTCTGTTTGTACATTTTGGAAAACCATTGCGTTGTGGCACGGTTTATAGGATTTTGTACGCGTGAATTCCAAGAGATTGGTTACAGTGGTATTGTCGCAATCTTTTAATCTAATGAGTGGTTTTCTCGATGAGCATTTATTACCACATAAAGGTTCGTGCAATATTTGAAAATTTCGTGCTTTATGAAAATTTCCAGAATTTTTTTAAATACCGGCATTGTATATTTCCATATATAACATAACCATCAGGATTTATATTTTTTACGTATTTATGTATACAGTTAATTTTAACAGTATTTGTATTTCTTCAGTACTTACCAGCGTTATTTAAGAAGTTGGTGTGGCCACATGGGTGCATGATTTTTTTTAAAACCATCTTTTCCCCTTCCCACGTCAAGCAGATAGTGTCAGCGTGGCGTGGTAGTAAACATCAGCGGGAATTTTAGTTTTGATATGGTAAAGAGAAAAAAAATCCTGACGTATCATTTCTAAAACAAAAGGAGAGTCCAACCAAATTATTCAGCAGCTGGTTTATCCATGTGATTTATAAAAAATGCACCGAGAAAATTGTGTGTTCATTAACTCTTAATTAATAAATTTACTCTTCCAAATTGGAGTTTCCCCCTCCCTCCTGAAAATTACAAAAGTATATCCCATATTATAAAAAAAACACGCTCCTTTTTCCACTGATAACTATCGACCTATCTCAATCTGTCCCAAGCTTGAGCAAAATTTAAAAAAATGAAATCTTTCTTTACAAGAATGCTTTGCTTTGTCACCAAACACAATCAGTTCTCTGAGGACCAAGTTGGCTTCAGAAAGATGAAATCGACGGTAGATGCAGTTGTGAGTCTTGTCAAAATTATTGTTCTGGGGTTAGAATGTCGGAATTCCACTTTCAGTTTATTTCTCGATCTATTCAAGGTATGCCACTGTGTTGGCCATAATACACTTCTGGACAATCTGAAATCGCATTGCATTCATTGCCTGCCCCTGCAGAGGCTTAGTTAATTTCTAAGTCACAGAAGATATGTTGTTCAAATTCCAAATCAAATTTGAAGCCTAATTGAAATTATGGTGTCCCTCAAAGTTCCATTCTCAGCCATATTCTTTTTCTGGTCTATCTAAATGACATTGAGTCATCGCTTATCTCGACGTGCAATATGCCGATGATACGAGTCAGTGGAAAATCAAAGTAAGCTTTGGAGCAACATACTTTCGTTGACTTGAACAACTTATATACGTTAGAAAATTTACAACGAAAAAATTCGTTACATGCTGCAATATGTATAACGCAACGTTTCTACATTGCGTTATAACGTAGTTTTGTACATTTTGTAACGATGGCAAATATCCGAAATTCTATTACTAGATTGTTTAACAGAATTTATATCAAGTGATTCATTAAAAAATCTGGGGTTGTAAGACACAGTAGCAGCATAACATATAGGCCCATAATTTATCATGATCTGTACGTGAGATAAGCTGTCTCTTCGGCCAACCCAAACTCTTTAAATGACGCTACTACAATATTCATGGAAACGTGACTTAATATATGGAAACCTTTTTATATCGAACAGGTTAACTCATTAAATAGTAGTTAATAATTATCAAACTGATGGAAAAATGCTCTTGATTCCCCTGGCAGTACTCGTTGTTGAACGAGCGTACAGAATCTCTCAGGAATTGAGAGATCCGGGTACACGCTCTCAGGGGGCAATAATGAATTCCCCATCAAGTTATATAAAAATTAAATTCACGTATTGGCATTTATACTAATTTGATTATTAAGAAATTCATTTAAACTAAACGTGATTCGTTCAAAGCATACAAATATAACATGCATGTTGATGTTTTTATCCATGAAATCCGTTCAACATCAGTAACTCAATATAGTTTTCGTATCACGTAATACACTTTTCATATCGTCTTAAAAAGCCCTAATCAATTTCAAACGCAAAATCAAGTTCTTGCAGTTAATTGTTCACCTAATTAAATACGATGGCCTAGTCTCTTTGTTGCTCAATATACGAATTAATTACAAGAATAACGATCGTACTCACACAAAGCAAATGCCAAAATGCACAATCAGAATCTCATGTTAGTTTTATCGAATCTTCTGCAACATATATGGGAGCATAACCCACGCATCATTATAGCCTAGACACCTTCAACTCCGTACACAATGCATTCTTAGCTCACTTGAGAAGGAGGTGCCCTATAGCAGCTGGCTCGTAGGTTCAATATGCTTACGGCCGACAGAACATTCCTCAGTCTGGTGGATCAGTATCCGAGGGGTTGTGTCCGAGTCTTAAGTAGGTTTTTTATCTTTTCATAATCAATTCATAGATGTTATCCCGTTTTCGACAGTCCAGGAGAAATGGTGGCATCCGACGTGACCAGATAGATAGGAGGATTATCTGATAAAGAAGTTCCAAGAAAGGTTTAATAGACTTGTGTGTATCTTTGTTTTGATTCCTAGAAATACGTTGTGTGTTTTATATAAGGCTTTGACAACAGTTTTTTTTTACAAGTTTGGTCACACTTGTTAGTGCACATTGTAAAATTTTGTTTACAACAGTTTCATCATAGGTTTTATCCTTCACATTGTTATTAAAGAAAACCTAAATGAAAGTTGCGTTTTCATATTCATCCATAAAGGGTACAAAATGTGCTTTTTTGAATACAATACCGAATATCTTAGTTATTTTAGTAATCTATACAACGTTTATGATTGTGTAATTAAAAAATATTGAAATTAATGACCATACAGGAACTTTCTTTATTGCTAATATTAAGAAATAAAGGATATTAGTGTTAATTAAAGCATCATTTATTGACAATGCCACACATGCCATTGCATGTGCCATACGTGAGTGGGCTGTTAGACGTATTCTCTCGTATTTTTTTCTTAATTTGGTAGAATTATTTTATAGCTGTGGACGTGTGTAAACAAAATTTTACAAACAAAACTACTTATTAGTGTACCTAGGTTTATTTTTTGTAATGCAGTAAAATATTTGTTGTTATTGTTATTATTATTTTCATTAAAAATGATTCTACTGAGTACGAATACTGCTATATAAGGTATAGTTTATTATCGAATTGTTTGAATTTGAATTGTTTCTTTCTTCCTCTCAAGCTGCAATTAGAGGTTTTTTTCCTGGAATCCCATTTTTTATATTATTAGCAATCTCAATATTGTATTCTAATTTTACTACCGCATGTATTTTATAACTGTTTAGTAATTTACAAATAAAAGAGGGAAGGTCGTATTTTTTCTATCAAATACGTATTTATGGTTTTAAAGTTTTCAAAAAAGAGCGAGATGTTCTCTTTTTAAATTTAGTTAAAACACATTACTGGAATAGTTGGCACTCTTGGTTTTGTTTTGCAGTGCATACCTAAGTAGTATTTCTGTATTGTTTGTAAATCGCCTTCATTATTTTTCAATTTAGTACAGATTTAGTTAAATTGACAAATATAATAAACAAACAACTTAATTTACCGATAATTTACAAAGCTAAAGAAGACTTTCAGAGTTTGCATTTTCTATTCTATACGTTACATGAAAATAATATTAGTCCTGCAACTACAGAAAGTTTGAAAGCATTATATAGCTTTTGGCTACAATACGAGCCATAGTTTATATCTTAATTACTTAAAAATAAATTTAAATTTAAAATATTGTTTATTGTTGAAAGTTAATTGAAAGCTTACATTGTCATATTAGTTTAAATGTTATACAAGACACTAAAACAAATAACAGTATAGTTCATCTTAATTTGTAAACAAACTAAAATTGCCACTAAATTGGTTTTAGTCCAAAGTAAAATAACTTTAAATTAAGACTAATTTTTACTAATATTTTATTGTTGCTTAGGGGGCATATTAACTAAAATCTGAAATATCATCCATATAGAACTTCAAACTGTTGTAAGGTTTTACTAAACAAACTTTTAAAATTGTTTTTTACTTATTACGTATTTTACACCCCCTTCACTCAATTTAAATTTATTTTAAAATTCATAAAAACAAACTTAGTGTCAAGACGCTTATACTAAATTGTGCTAAAGTTTTTCCTTGTCAAAATTGTCGTTACGTCATTGTTATAACACTTCCTAAACAAAGTGGTGGCAAACATTTGTGTTAAAAACACAGGAGTATCGTTATTTTAAATGAAGGATATGTATAATCCCACCTCTTTGTGGTTTTGGGACAGAAGTACTTAAATATTAAAATTTAAACGTATACAAAATCTGTAATTTTATAAAAGTAAAATAACAACGCTTTTCATAACTTTTATTTTTATTGATTTGTCTATCCTGTTATATCAGATGTTGATTCAGTAATTATTGTCGTAAATGAAAATTCCTTTATTGATATCTGATAAGGCATGTGCGATTTATTTTGAAAATAATCCAAACCTAAAAGAGGGCCAACTGTTGTAATAGAAGTGCTTTTCAATGACAAAATATTTTTGCCTCTTTTTTACTGTTGGTCGAAGTATATTTAGTGGTTTCAATTGTTTTAAAACTATATATCATTCACATTTACAATATTGTTTATTTGTTAGCATCGCAGTCAGTTTCATTCAGTTATCACTGTTAGTCCATAAGATTACATTTATTCAGTACGTTGTAATAGTCCACCATAGCTTACATACAATTCAGTGTTAGTTTACGGTTTAAGTTGTTACACTAATCCGTATCTGTTGAAAATGTCCAGAACGAAGTTCTCTTTAGTTTCCTTTCGTCCCTGTAAAGTTGTATGTCTGTATGTTGTGTTCACCTGGTACAGTCCACATATCAAGTCAAGTTAGACATCCTCTTGCAGAAGGTACCGTCATGTTGAGTGCAATGTAAGGTGTGTCTGTTGTTGAGAATGGAAGATTTAACACTGCCTCTCTAGAGAGGAATTAAATGCCTTGAAATGTCTCAGCGTTGTCTATTTTATCTGATCCTGTCTTCCTGTCTATTTTATATCATCCTTTTAGTGTTCATGACAAAAAACTGTACCGTACACGGTATCCAGCAAGAATAATTTCAACTTTTAAGAGATAATTTTTGATGCCAAATTTCATGAAACTGGCAAAGGAATGAATGACGTTCCAGATATATTAAAAAAACAAAGGGTGGTCCATTAAAACCTGACACTTTTTAAATAGCTGTTTCTCCAGCTGTTATTATTGGAGAAACAGCTGTTATTATGTTTAGAGTCTTGATTATTGCACAAATAAAAAAACACAGCTAATAGCATTTCAGTAATCATGGAGCAGTGGATAGTCCACAGTTCAAAAATCGTTATTTGCACAATATATTACAGCACATACATATTGTCAAGTGCAGTATGCACATGTGACAAATGTATATAACATAAAAATTGTAATATACTGTGGTCGGCTGCACATTAAATTAACAACCAAACTTGATTTATACAAATATTTCATTCAACTGTTATTATTTGCCTGAATCCAAAGCTTGCACCACCTGTTGCTACAACTAACAATCAAAATAACATACCCAATTATATTATATCTTGTTACTACTATTATAATAACAAATATTATCTAAACAAATGCCCAACAACAGACTCCCAGCTCATACCAAATCCAAGTTTCACATATGACAACCATAATAATAAGTCTACATATTCAACATACATTCACAAGCTAATAATGAGTATACATTAAACTGTATTAATACAAATAACTATAATATACATCTAAAATATTATAATAACAACAATAAATAAACAAGTCACACAAAATAACAGTTCATAGGAAGAACAATAAATAAACAGATAACATTATTAAAAATGTATAATTATAATAACAATACAAATAACATTTAGATAGACATATAACAAATAACAAACTGTAATAAATGTCATAACAAATTTTAGTGATTATAAGACGACAGAAAACGTGATTATAGTTCAACGTCGAGCTTTTGGTATCGAAGGTTTCTTTAAAAAGAAATGAATGAGTCTGTAAAAAAGTAAAGTAAAGATGTCTTATTTTACCAGGCGAAGTTAGGGCTAAGAAGCCCTCTCTAACATTTAACCTGGAGACCAGCGGCTTAAAGGTGACTTCCGAACCATCACCAACGGTCGGATAGGTGGGTTACCTGCAAGGACAGGATCGCTCAGCGTTCGTCCATCCAAACAGCAGCCACGCTCGACGCTGCTTGATCCGGTTATTTTGCGATAACCGTTGTACCCGCTACACTACGCCATTGGCAAATGGCAAATATTAAACATTAAATATTAAAATAAACTGCTACGCAACGGTTATTTCGTAACGAATTCGGTCAGGTTCCGTTATATCACCCCATGTTTTTTAAATCGCTACTATAGCCACGGAATTGATTGTTTTAAACTATTTATGATCATAGATGAGTACGGAGGTACTAAACTAGATAGACACTGTTTGTTTTCCTTGACGACGTCTTATCTTATCAGCATCAGGCATGCCCAGACTGTTCTTGTTATCGAAATGAGACGAGTGCCTCCGGCCATCAGCGCGGGCTTCGGCCCGCGCTGATGTCAATAAAAGAAAAACATCCCTCGAGATAGTACCTATCAGTAAAATATAAAATTCTAAAGGGGCTGATCAGAAATATAAATTGAAATGATTAGTTCACCTCAAACAATTAATTCCGTGGCTATAGTAGCGATTTTAAAAAAAACATGGGGTGAAATAACGGAACTTGACCACGAATTCCACGTTCCTCATGTAATGGAACTGTTCCTTGAAGAAATACTATTAAAAGGTAGGTAAACAATTTCAGATATTGTGCTTCTGCATTCCAAGATTGGAATAGAAATGGAATAGATATGATGGTATCAGCAAGATGGAGCGGCTGCGCACCCGGCAGATGTCTCAATGACTTCCTTACGTTCTTGAGACATCTCATTTCACGTTTTGGCGAAATTGTATGGCCTGCCTGTTTACCGGGTCTGGGCTACCTTAAGATCAAAGTCTATGTTACAAAACTACAATCATTGCCGATTTCAAGAACTGCATAAAGATGAGGTTGCTGCAATATTAATATCCATGGCACGCCGAGCAATGGCAAATTTTCAGAAAAGATTACAGACATGTGTGGATGTTGGTGGGTAACATTCTTGTGATGTTATATTCGATAAATGAATATGACACAACTATGTACTTACTTTGACTACTTTAATGAATTTAAGTATTATTTCTTGTAACGTTATTTCATTTCGAAAACAGTCAGGTTATTTTGGAACACCCTTTTGTTCTAAATAGGCAAAATGCTTGTATCTGAATCTCACCTGGTGTAATTGGACGAGAAACAACCAGTGGCAGTTGATTACCAAGGAATCCTCTCAATTATGAAAGAAAGAAAAGAAATTTACAATCTATATTTTACAGAGAGTAACAACCATCGGAATTGATTTTGCTATTAACTTAACAACTTTAAGTATAAAAATGAACATCAGTTGCAATTTCAAAATGGTTTTATATAGGCCAATTAGTATGTAAGGACTCTGAGAAGCATTAAGCTGGAGAGAAGTGTCCAAAAGCCCGCACAACTTATATACTAAATACTAAACGGTAAATCCCAAAATGTCTTAAGGCTGCAAAGTACCTTTGGGACGCTCGTCACACACTACCAGAAACTGATTCCAGCTATTGACTGTTCCAAAGAGGAAACAGTAAAATCAATTACAGCCCAATAGCGAGAGAGAGAGAGAGAGAGAGAGAGAGATGAGAGAGAGAGAGAGAGAGGGGAGGGAGGGAGGGAGGGAGGGAGAGAGAGAGAAGAGAGAGAGAGAGAGAAGAGAAGAGAGAGAGAGAGAGAGAGAAGAGAGAGAGAGAGAGAGAGAGAGAGAGAGAGAGAGAGAGTTGCATTTTATGTTTTTGGGACTTTCTGAAAAATTACAAGCTCTTCACACTGTATTTCTTCAACTGATATGTGAAGGAGATTTTAAGGGTAAGCAAATGTGTAAATATGCAAGAAGAACAAAAATAAAGATGTCAATAAAATTAGTGTTCATTATACAGGATGTCAAGTGCCAAAATAAGTTAAAGATTATTTCTTAAATAAATCCTATAGTGGTTTAAATACGGATGGGCTAATTAATATTATGCTCCGTGGAGAAGCGTCGACAAACTCTAAAATTATAGCACTGTACTGTGCGTGGGAAACTACAATGTGTGCAAGCTCGAGTGAAGATAATTTACAAATATTGCACAGTCATACTTTTAATCCTCGGTTATTGGTATAACTCTAAAGGTCATTTCTGAGAATGAGCTTGGAAACTTTATTCAACTTAATTAATTAGAACATTGCAAACATCTACAGTTATTATTCATAGCAGAATTGATTTAAACTTGCTAATTAGTCGTTGAGGTTATACAATCTATTTTTGGTTTCATCGTTTCTGATCACATTCTTTTAGCTGCTGAAGTTAGGAAAAGTAAAACAAATCCTTCAATCGCTCCAAGAGGAATCTTATACATTTATAGTAGTATTTTAATCAGACCCAATTTAAATCGCCTGAAGTTGTTTACAGTATAGTCTTTGTATGTTTAAGGGAACGACATGTTTTTATATTGTCATTTAAATTAATAAAACAAATTTAATGAACTAAACTCCTCATATAACTTAAGAATATTACATTTTTTAAAGAATTATATAAGGAAATTATTTGTTTTTGTTCCCTTTTAAGCCTTATTCGTTCGTCCTAATTGGCAATTTGATTAAGTGAGTATTTTATCAAACAGAGCAAGGAAGAGAATCGATACAGAAGTAGGTCAATGGTACTGATAACAATAGCAACGGTCACAGACAGGATTTGAACCTGCGCTATCTCTAACTCAGACCCATAAGTCCGGCGTCTTAGCCGCTCGCCCATCGGCACTCACAAAACCCTAAAGAATTTCCTACACCTGCCATCTTTAAATTTTACAAAAATAGAACCTTTTTTTCAAGGATTAAGTCTATGCTCTTCCTCATGTTGTGTCTAAAAATATTATAAAAACTCTACGAATTACTTAAAGCCTAACGCAAAACAATGATTATCAAATTGAAAATCATTAGCTTATCAAATATACGATTAATTAAAACTTGCAAGCTCACATTGATACAATTTGTATAAAAAACAAACAGAATAAATTACTTATATTCTTAATTTAGGTGAATTTCGTGAGAGCCTTATTTGAGAACAGTAAATTTTAGTTTTTTAAGTTGCACATTTCTTACGGACACTCTCAAAATTATACGCGGGCACTCATTTACAGGAAATCTTACTTTTACAAAAGACATTTATTGCGTACGTTTACTGTAACACAATCTATCACTTTTTAAAACATTAAAGATTCTTACAGTTTACAACCTATACACAAATAATATTTTGTTATTGACCTTACTTAACTTTAATAATTTCAATATCAGATAAGACAATCATGGGGAACGTATCTTCTTTGAAAGATTGTTCAGCTCCTCCATACGATTTGTATTATTTTTAAAAAGATATCTAATGTACACGAGCGAAATTCTTGGGGTTTAAACCGGTGATGATTTCTATGACTACTGTTAGTAACCGTAATAACATGAGTTTAGCACTCGGTTCTTGGGCTGTAGAGTTGATGCTTTCGCCTCAGAATCCCGGGGGATTTCCCTACAGTTTCTACTTCTATACTTTCTAAATACGAATTAAAGCACCTTTTTGGACTTAATATTAACTTCGTTTATTTGTAGTTCAATTTATGTTATCCTGTTCCATATCATACGTCCGTTTCATTCCTCACCAAGATTTGAATCCGGTGGTCTGTAAATGCCTATGATATTAAGGCAAGCTTTATCCAGTGTTAATTGTACGAATGCCATTTCACATTAGAGTTTTTCATTATACTGCGATATTTTCATTTCTTCTATAAGCTCTGTTAGTTGCTCATCGACAGATAATGAATGCTACTCCCACTGTTCTATATGTTCTATGCTAAATTGTGATTAAATACATTATACTAGTATTGTATATTTTTCAATTTTTTTTTTTAGAAATAATTTATTTTGTTTTTACTTTTATTTAAAATATTGCCTGATTTAAAACAAAACGTGTTTCCCAGATATACAACTGAATATCCTCTGACAGCAAGATAAAACCAACAAAATACAAATAGAGGTAGTTTGTAATTATTATGGAGACCGAATATTCATTTCGAAAACCTTCCCCCGTCACCCCTTTATTCTTTTAGGACTTTCTGGAACATGATGGATATTTAGATAAAAAAAATTAGAAACCTGTAGTAACACTCGCATAAAATATAGAAACATACTATAATCATTGAAAGATTTATTATTTCAATTGCCTCATTAAATACGACAATTAATAGTAATTGAGTTTATTGTATAAAAAAATAAACGCTGTATCACTTCCGGCTTAGTCGGAAGAAAGGTAGGTTTCACATGAGGATGTCTTCTAGAAATGCCAAACTGAAGATACATTATTGGTTTAGATGCTTGATTCGCACAATACTGATGGGACAAACCCCATAAACTTATGTCTGTAAGCATATTCTTTTATAACGGCTCAATAGTGTACTTTTAAAACTTTAAACAGCCACCATCTTGAAACCTGAAAAGTAATAGAAAATAAGTAGGCATAAAAGTTGTTTGGAATTACTATAACAGTTTATGAAAAGCGCCAATTTTTATTTATCAAGTTAAATATTCTAGATACAAATTTAGCCCAAATTGCGAATGGCCACCATCTTGAAACGTTTTGATTGAACACAAACAGTACTTGCTCCGCTGGGCATCAAGTTACCACTGCATTACTTACTTTTTACGATTCAATTATAAATAGGCTTCATGCCTTATCTTTAAATTTCCGAATTATTGTGGTTTGGATTCTGGGATCATGATCGCAGAAAATCTAAAAAATCTCTTCATTTTTTAGGTTTTCAAGAGGCAGGTCAATAGGAGGTCGATTGCAATAACAGGCAGATTTCTATAAAATTAACATAAGGCAACAAATAATACAGGGCAAGGTTTAACATGGCACACAAGTTTTGATAACTGAAACAGAAAACAGATTTTGAATTAGTGAGTTGATTGAGAATTAAATAACAGTTCTATTCGTATGCACTTCAGTTTTTATTTTATAACGTTTTGGTATATTGGTGTTGCTCGATAGAATTATCAAACTGTTGTCTTCTGAGTTGCATTCAAATTCAATCTTCCATTTAATTTCATTGGTAACCATAGTCGGAGACTTGAATGTGACTAACCCTCAGATAAAACAGCAGACACCGTATTAGATACAGCGTGATGAGGATTTCTGCAGCCTTCATGAGTTCGTTGACAGCCCTGAACACGTGAGTAACATTTTATAACATGGTGCAACCACTTCGGCAGTTTTTTAACAATGGTTGTTTATTTACAATTTATTACATTTAAGAAGAACAATAAGTATAAATAAAATACAGAACAACATTAATAGTTAAATTTTAGTTAGATATTAACCATTGTTAACACTAACGTAATTAATTCAAGAACCTAAAAGGTAGTTCCAGTATAGCAGGTCGGTGAGATCTGTACACATTTTAGAACTACCAAGTAGATTTACCACAAGGTAGTTTGGGTGATCTAATCTTGAAAGATAATTTAGGCTTAATTTGATAATTTCTTCTTCGACTGTTGGGATGTTCAAAACTTCAGAACGTCGGGATCCCACATTGAGTGTGTTCCTAGATTTATCGAAAGCATTCGACTGCGTTGACCATTTTACAATGCTTGACAAACTTGAAAACTCATGGCATCCGAGGCGTGCCTCTCCAGTGGCTCAGGTCATTTTTAAGCCACAGAACCCAAATTGTCCAGATCGCAAACAAATTATCTGAACCAATTCACCTGAGCTATGGAGTCCCACAGGGCTCAATTCCCAGTCCAATTCTCTTCCTGATCTATGTCAATGACGTAGGTTCATCACTTCTGCACGGAGAAAAACTTGTGCAGTATGCTGATGACACGACTCTCTGTTTCACTAGCAAATCAAAATTGATTCTGGAACAACAGAGTTTTGTTGAGATTTACAACTGCGTCCAACATTTCAACAGCCTCAATCTTAAGACAAATTCTGCAAAATCTAATTATCTAAATTTTGCTTTGCGATCAGTAGACAGGCATGACGAGCCAGCTGTTATGTTGGCTGACACAATGCTGGAAGAAGTCTACTGCTCGAAATTCCTGGGAATATACCTAGATCGAGGGTTGACTTGGAATAATCACATCGATCACGTTTGCTCCAAATTGGCCTCAGGCATTTATGTTTTGAGGTCTCTAGCCAAATACTGCCCTATTCAGGTTCTAATGATGGGCGTATTATGGCTTGATTTACCCCCATCTCACTTACGGGTTGGTGTTGTTGGGGAGCTTGTGCAAACAATCAATTTATGAGAGTGTTCAAGCTGCAAAAACAAGCGATCCGCATTATCGCTCTGTTGAAATTTAGAGAGTCGTGCAAGGAAGCCTTCAAAAATTTACAACTGTTGACGCTGCCTCAGTCTCTACATCTTGGAAACAACTCTGTTTTGTAATGTCTAAATGTACCATGACGAATGGCCGAGACATACATGCGTATTATGAGACTAGAGGCAGAGATAACTACCGAACTGGTAGACACAGAAACTGTGGTTTATGAACGATTGCCTTCACAGGCAGGTGTTCATTTCGTCAACAAATTACCAAAATTCAATAAAAAACGCTCCAACGCCCAAGGTGTTAAAAAACTCGTTTGAAACGCTTTTTTAGTGTCACAAGCATTTTATAATGTAGACGAGTTTTTAGCATATGATTGGGAGACACCAATTAAAAAGGACTGACTGAATCCCGTCGCTGGAAGTGGGAATCATTGGCGAAATGAATGGATGTATGTAAATTGTATGTCTGAATGAGATCTAAATTGTGGGGTGTATGACATTCTAGCAAGTAAAAAGTTGACTTTTGCCATTGCATTATAGAATGTTCCGGCAATAAAAATCTGATTTGATTTGAAGTACCGTAATGTTTTATTGGATACATCAATTTAAAGGCGCTTTAGCTATTTTTCTTAACAATTTTGATTTATGCTGGTGAAGTATCTCCAAATTTTGAATTGCTTGCTATGCCTCATAAACTGAACACCATTATGTCCAAACAGGGTTTTAGGATAGTTTTATATAATAGTAAATTGTTCTTCAAACTAAGTTTCTATTTAAATCCGAGTATCCAAATTCATTTTATTTGTTCGTAAGCTTAGCTGCTGTTTCTGCGTTCAAATGTAGGATTTCAATGTAATTCTACTATCAAGGGCATGCCTAAATAACCTATTTCAGTTACTCGTTCTAAATTCACGGTAGGCTATTCAATGTAAGTGCAGGACAACAATTTTGATTTCATGTAAACTTTATGTAAACAGATTTACTTTCGTTAATTTTTATTCTTCACGTCTTAGTTAATGTAGACTAATATAATTGTGGCTCTTGTTTTACACTAATAGTATAGTTTAATAATTTATGATTAGGTGTAAGAGAGGACTTAATAGTCCTAAACTCGCACAAATTGAGTATGTTTTTCGTTGTATTCAATAAAGGCATTTTTCAATTTCATTTCAGTCTTTATTCCATTCCCATTATGTTGTCGTAGGAAGCTTTGAGGCCACTCTGACTCTATGTAATGCAAAGTTTGTTGCTTAATAAGGAGAACGTCAGAATTTATGCAATGACACTTTCAAAAAAAAACCCTGTTAATTCCTGTTTACACAGATTGGGATTTATACTTATATTCAGTAATTTATACCTTATACAATGCATATTAGCCGTTAAGAATTCTAAAAATCAATGCAGATGTGCCATAGCCAAGAAACAACCATACATTTTTATACAAAAAAGACATAGACTAAGTCAAATATTAAATTTTAATCCTGTTTCAGGTTTCAAAATGTTTAACGCTCTTCCATATGAGTTTAGAAGAAACCTGTCTAAATATTGAATGCGTTGAAAAGTATGACGTGTACAGCATCTGTTGTTATAGCAAAACGGAGTTTTACGAATTAAATATTGAATGTAAATGAATGGTGAGGCAATATCTTACAGTTGTGAGTGAAGCTAAATCAACTGTTTTTACCTATGTAATTTTAAATTACTGTACTCCTCCGTAAAGTAAGGGATATAGTCTCCACTCCAAACTGTGAGATCACAAGGTTCAAATCTCTGAGAGGTATGAAGATGATATAATATATTATACAGTGTATTCCGAAGCCGGCATAGCTATTAAGTGAGTCTTAAAGAGTGCGAGAAAAAACAATTGAACTCTTGCATAGACTTTACAACACAGCATTGTTTTAAACATGGCATATTTTAATTTTAGTATTGAACGACTTGACTATAAAAATGTAATCAAATAAAAGTATAATAAAATTACCTGACACTTAAGTTTTTATTCGTCAGTTCACCGCGCAGAACTGACTATTGCCGCACAAAACTTTCTGCCGCAAATTCTTCATATTAGCGACGTCTCTTTTGTAAATTTAAAGTTAATGTTCCAAAATATTCAGAGTTAAACACTAACACTACTATATATATTTATACATACATTATAAATGCATACAGTGTATCAAATCAAGGTTTCATGAAAATTTACCAAGTTCTCTCAAAATGCACTAAGTAAAAAAAATTAACCATGCGGTTGTAGTTACACACACGCATTTGTGTGCCTTCAAACTTCTTAGCTTTTAAGGTTATGTTTTGTGTTTTAACTCAAGAAATTTTTGATGAAAATAGTGTGTTATAATGGTATATGCAATCTAGAATAAGCACTCTTCCTATTTAATTTTAATACATTTATTTTAAAAATAATTAATATGGAGGAAGATAATCCAAGTAAAAGAATGAAGGAGAGTGGAAATATACAGTTTCATGAAATGGAATTAGATGACAGGATTTTAAAGGTAAGCTAAAAGTCATCATCTATGAGCTATTTTAACTGCTTTCTCATTGTCATTTATCTATATTTTGAATAGTGTAAATATAGCCATAACAAGTGATCTCTAACCTAAATGATTTCTAGCCTGAGGATGACTCCAAAAGTTTTAAAAATAATAGTTCTGCTAAACCTCATAACTTTATAGGCAAATGTGAAATTACTGGCTGAAATAGCAAAAGGTGAGTTGCATATTATTAACCTATTGCTATCATCCTGAACAAATCAACATAAAGTTTCAAGGAGTGGAAATGAAAAATAACGAAGTTAATGAAACAATAATAATTGCATTATTTTTTTCGTTCAGAGTACAATTTCCTTGCTCTATATCTGTGCTGGGTGTCAAGTAGTCTTGTTACCGTGGGCCAATTAAAATAACAATAATGCTGAAATCATGGGAAATCAAGATTTTGTAAATTTTAACATTCTGAGAGTAAACTTTCATAGGCTATCGGGCCGTCATAAGTGCCTCAAATGTAAGATATTGCCTCACCATTCATTTACATTTAATGTTTAATTCGTTAAAACTCCATTTTGCTACACAA